>NC_071108.1:1150000-1450000 GCF_024256425.1 Clarias gariepinus | reverse complement strand
GTGCTGGGAGAGGTTTTGCTTTAACACCAGGCCAGTGGATTTGGTGTTTATTTAGTTGTGGGGTTTTTGTTTGGCTTCTCAAAGGACGTGAGTGGACCAGGTGCATCACTGGTCCAGCAGTGAATTTGTGGATGGCCACCATGTCCAATACCTCATGGGCTGAAAACAACGTCAGGGGACCTGGAGTGGATCATCTAATCTGTTCCTCGTTCCTAAATAAGGTCTTGTGGTTAATAGTCATGCACTAACACACTGATATGTATTAAGGATGTGCACGAGTACTCGATTAATGATGCTGGTATTTGGGTGGTAGTCTGATATTCGATTGGTTACGGCTGTGAGAAGTTGCGGTCTAGAGACAAGACTGGCGCACAGAGTGAAAATGGCTTCTAAAGCGCGCAGCAATGTCTGGCAACCGATGCGTTATTATCTTGCACATACACACAAAAAAGCAGATGATGCCGATGCCACTATCAGCAGTCAGACATACATAAGAGATTTTACCATCAGACAGAAATGCGACAAAGACGGGGCAGAGAAGATGACGCAGTTAATAGCAGAAATGACAGCAGAAGACTTACTGCCCATTAGTTTTGTTGAAGGTATGGGTTTTAAACGTTTAATGAATTACGTTGAGCCCCACTATACTGTCCCATCGCGCAAAACGGTCACTGCAAGGATTGATGCTCTATATGAAAAATTTGCTTGGTTACTAAAAGACTGAAAGTCTGTCGAAGCCAGCGCGGGTGGCAAGAACTAAGGACACTTCGCTAACCACCGAATCGTATATGACGCTAACCTATGGCGTATATGGCGCCGGGAGACTGTGGAAGAAAGGACACATGTTCTCAAGTCTCTTAAGTGTGCCACAACTACAATGTGCAGTGAGACCCAGTTCAATGGTCTATTCAATCACTCACAGTCTCATCACTAGACATTTAAACACACAGAGGAGTGAGTCTCTGAGAGTGTCCGAAGTTAAAAATGCCGACAGTGTATCTGCCCCTGATTGCAGCGGCTTTGGACCCAAGACACAAACATCTCAAGGTTCTTGAGACAGACCTTCGGAAGAGAGTAAAAAGAATCTGAAGCAGCTTTGCGAGACAATCCCAAATCCTGTCACACCCATACAAAGGAAGCCGGACTCATCAACGCCGCTCGACACTCTTTTCGGTGAGGACTACGGCAGGAGCGATGTTTCTCCGAAATCAAAAGCTACTTCAAGGAGCCACGCATCTGTGTGAACCAGGACCTTTTATCATGGTGGAAAGTAAATAAGTCTCGATTTGCAAAGCTACGCCCCCTTACCCAGTGGTACCTGGCTGTTCCTGCAACGTCCGTGCGCTGAGCGCGGTTTTATCCACCGCTGGTCTAACTGTAAATAGACTCGGCTTTCATCTAAGCACGTAGACCGACTGATCTTTTTAAATAAAAATATGTCGTCCTCATGTTGATTTTTCTTGGCCATGCATGGTGAACTATTCAGGCTGTTTTTATGTTAAGTTTTAGCCGCATAGTTAAATAATGCTGGCTTTAAATTTACCTTTACCGACTGATCATTTTAAAAGAAAAGTTTTGTTATCTAATCTTTAAGTTTTATAGCTGTGGTAAAAGCCTTCAGGCCATTTTTATTTAAAGTTTATACAGCCAATTAATGCTGCCTTCTAATTTTTGTCAGGCTATGGGCTACTTAACAGTCCTTTGAAGTTATATTAAACTTTATTTTTGCGAACCTTTAGCTGTTGTGATGCTGCTGAAATAAATTTTTTTATTAAAATAACACTTTAATAAAATAACTGAAAATCAGAGTGTTTACTTTACATGTTGCAAACGCCCCGCCCCTTGCTTAAGCTCCACCCCCGATTAATCGAGTACTCGTTTCTCAAAATGAAATATGAACAAAAATGCCCATCCCTTATGTGTGTGTGTGTGTGTGTGTGTGTGTGTGTGTGTGTGTGTGTGGCGCACAGAGTCCTCCAGCACTCGGTGGACGTGACAGACGAGGATCAGGGTCCGAGTCGAGGGAACCGGATGGAGATGTCCATCTTCTACGTCATTTATTTTGTAGTTTTTCCTTTTTTCTTCGTCAACATCTTTGTCGCTCTCATCATCATCACCTTCCAGGAGCAGGGAGACAAGATGATGGAGGAGTGCAGCCTGGAGAAGAACGAGGTATAAAATACACACACACACACACACACACACACACACACGCACAACGATAATAAAACTGATAATAAAGACAGAAATCGAATTCTGCTTCATTATTATTTTATGTTTATTTTATCTGCTCTCAGTGTGATCTAATAAAAATAAAAAGGTTTTATGTTCAGGTTTATGGAGGAATTTATCGCTCTGCTGTTAGCAGTAATGATGTTACTGCAGTGTTTATTTTTCATTTTAGTCTTTTAGAGGCAGAAATATTTTCTTCATATTTGCACTTATTTTTATTATTTACGTTTATTTAACAAAATTTTAAATTTCATTACATACTTTTTTTGTTTTGTTTATTTGTAAAAAAAAAAAAACAGTGAGTGCATGTCATTAGCCGTGAGTGAGCATGGTACATACGCTATAGGGTTCACTGACGGGTGGATTAGCATTAGCATTAGATTCAGGCGCATTAGCAGTGCTAGTCGCACCTTCGGTAAAAAAAAGAGATGAAAGTATTTTTCTTGTTCTTCTCATTCTTAATTTTTTATTTCATAAATTTTTGTCTTCTCTTGACTTGTTTTTATCGTTCAGAGGGCGTGTATCGACTTTGCTATCAGTGCTAAGCCGCTAACGCGCTACATGCCGCAGAACCGCCACACGGTCCAGTATCGACTCTGGCACTTTGTGGTGTCGCCCTCGTTTGAGTACACAGTGCTGACCATGATCACACTCAACACCATCGTCCTCATGATGAAGGTACACACACACACACACACACACACACACAACAGTGTGTTATGTCTTCAAAAACAGAGTTAATTTAAGATAAATAAAAAATTGTTTAATGACGTTTGAGATTTCGGATTGGAGTAGAAGAGAGTAAAGAGAGAACGTCCTGTTAGCTGTTAGGGACGAAGTGACACTGCTGGAGCGACACTGCTCATGTAGATGGAGGAATGTACTTTAGGAAATATCTGAAAAACATCATTAAGGCTACTACTACCACTCAGTCGGGAGGGCCGGAGACTATCACGTGTTTCCTCCGAACCGCGTGACGCCAGCCGACCGCATTTTTTTGAACTGCTTGCTCACGCACCGTTGGGGGCGGAGTCACACACTCGGAGGAAAGCGCTAGTGGCCCCACTTCCGCGTGCGCAAGCTCACAGACGCCCCTGATTGGCTGTAGAGCAGTGATTAATGTGGGAGCGCAAGTACCTCTCATCCCGCCCCCCCTGAGAGAGCTCGGCCAATCAGCTCTCTCTAGACCCCCGGCTGCAAGAGGTTACGGCATCACCCGGGAACCGAACCAGCTATCTCCGGATGATAGGGCGAGAACTTTACCACTGCGCCACTCGGAGGCCCAAATGAAAGAAATTTTAAAAAATAAAATTTTTGGAAGTGTGTATGTGTGAGAAAAATGTGTCTAGATAATAATGAGATGAATGAATGAAATGTCTCTGATGAACAAGCCAAGGGTGACAGGGAAAGTGGCAAGGAAAAACTCCCTGAGATGGTAATAGGAAGAAACCTTGAGAGGAACCAGACTCAATCAGGGAACCCATCCTCATCTGGGTGATAACAGATAGAGATGATATAACACCATGTGTGTTATGCAGGTGAAAGTTCAATATAACAGAAGTTCTTTAAATTAACATGAAGTCCAGTTCAGCACAGGGAGTCAGTAGGTGCAGAGGGCAGATGGGGTCTGGATCACTGGGAGCACAGGAGCAGCATGTGTAGCTCCAACCATCATAAAGCAGAATCACAGAGTGGCCTTTGAAGCAGGTACAATCTCCAGATGCCTCGGGATGGGTAGAAAGATAAAAAAAAGATGGAAAGAAATAGCGTAGTTGCCATTCAGGATAGATGTACTGGAGTATGAGGCTATGGGATGAGTTACGCGTATGCCAGATTAAGGAGATGCGTCTTGAGTCTACTTTTAAACTGGGAAACTGTGTCTGAGCCCCGAACACTGTCTGGAAGGCTATTCCAAAGCTTTGGAGCTAAATATGAAAAAGCCCCGCCCCCTTTTGTAGATTTAGAAATTCTGGGAATTCCCAGAAGTCCGGAGTTTTGTGATCTTAACGAGCGTGGTGGATTGTAGCGTATCAGAAGACTGGTTAGGTATGTGGGAGCTAAACCATTTAAAGCCTTGTATGTAAGTAATACTATTTTGTAATTAATTCTAAACTGAACAGGTAGCCAGTGCAGGATGATAATATTGGGGTTATATGATCATATTTTCTGGATCTGGTGAGAACCCTGGCGGCTGCATTTTGGACTAACTGAAGCTTGTTTATTGAGGATGCAGGACAACCACCTAGTAATGCATTACAATAGTCCAGTCTGGAGGTCATGAATGCATGAACTAGCTTTTCTGCATCAGATACGGATAAGATGCTCCTAAGTTTGGTGATATTTCTAAGATGGAAAAAGGCTGTTTTTGTGATATTGGAAATATGATTTTCAAAGGACAAGTAACTGTCTAATATCACGCCCAGGTCTTTTACTGTTGAGCTGGTAGTAACAGTACATCCTTCTAAACGCAGGCTGAATTGTGAAAGCTGTTGTGTGCTGGTTTTTGGGCCAATAAGTAATATCTCTGATCTGATAATACTAAACAAAAAACAACTAATTGAATTTAGTAAAAGAAAGTTATTGGTCATCCAATCTTTTATGTCCTGGACACACTCGGTTAATCTAGACAACTTGGGTATTTCATCTGGTTTTGTTGAGATGTATAATTGGGTATCATCAGCATAACAATAGAAACTAATCCCATGTCTTCTATTGATGTTACCCAAGGGAAGCATCTATATTGAAAACAGCAGAGGTCCTAAAACTGACCCTTGTGGGACCCCATATTTCACTGGCATTACATCAGACGGTACTCCATTTAGATCTACAAAATGGTATCGATTAGACAGGTATGATCTAAACCATTTTAATGCCTGCCCCTGAATACCTATGTGATTTTGGAGGCGATCTATGAGAATATTATGATCTATGGTGATGAATGCAGCACTAAGATCAAGTAAGACTAGTATTGAGATGCAGCCTTGGTCTGAAGCTAAAAACAAGTCGTTTGTAATCTTAACTAGTGCAGTTTCTGTACTATGATGGGGTCTGAAACCTGACTGAAATTCTTCAAGGATGTTGTTTTTCTGCAAGAATGTGCATATTTGAGCTGATACTGCTTTTTCTAATATTTTTGATATGAACGGAAGGTTTGAAATCGGTCTATAATTTGTTATTTCATTCGGGTCTAAATTAGATTTTTTAAGTAGCGGCTTAATAACTGCCAACTTGAAAGGTTTAGGGACGTGACCTAGATATAATGAAGAATTAATAATGTTTAGAAGTGGCTCTCCAACCGTAAGCATCACTTCTTTCAAAAATCTGGTTGGTATTGGGTCTAACAGGCACGTTGTTGATTTAGCTGAGGTGATAAGTTTATACAGCTCTTCCTGTCCTATACCTGTAAAGTACTGAAAATCTAAATGTGAAACTTTAGGCTGAACTAGATCATGAGATACTATTAGAGGTTGAACCTTTGTTATTTTCTTCCTGATGCTATCGATTTTTTCATTAAAGAAGTCCATAAAGTCTTCACTTCTAAACTGTGATGGAGTACTCTCTGCAGGCATCTTAGGTTTTGTTCTGCGAGCCATTGTACTAAATAAGAACTTGGGATTGTTTTGGTTTCTTGCTATCAGTTGGCTAAGATGCTCGGTCCTAGCGGTTTTTAGAGCCCGTCTATAGCTGCACATACTGTCTTTAAACGCAATTCGAAAAACTTCTAATTTAGTTTTTCTCCATTTTCGCTCGAGGTTACGGGTTGCTCTCTTTGGGGTGTGAGTATGACTATTGTACCAAGGAGCAAGTGTTTTATCTCTGACTTTTTGTAATCTGATGGGAGCAACAGTGTCTAATGTTCTGGTAAATATAGTACCCATGCTGCTAGTCACTTCATCTAGATCGTCTGCATTTAGGGGTCTAATAAGTAATTGGGACAGATCCGGTAGATTACTTGTGAATCTGTCTATAGTAGTCGGATTCATATTTCCAATAAATCAATAACGTGGAGAAACACAGCTAATCTGTTCTATGGGTAGAGTATATATCAGGAGGTGATGATCTGTGATATCATTACTTTGAGTTAAAATCTCTATATTAGAGACATCTATACCATGAGATATAATTAAATCTAGCGTATGATTAAAGCGGTGAGTTGATCCATTTATATTTTAACCCCCAAGAAATTTAGCAAGTCAATAAATGCAAATCAAAAACAGAGTATAGATTTTTATAATATCTCAAACATTAACATTTAACAAATGTTAAATAAAAGTTTCTCTTTAATGGGACCGGCGCCGCATGTCAAATCAACAACCTGGAGCCTTAGCCACCTGATCCACCGCTCCCACGTCTTAACTGCTCTGGTTTTATCCAAACTTCCATCTAGAATTTTTTTTATAATGAAACTTGCCGTTCAGCATCTGGTGATGTTTCCTCAGTCGTCTTATTATACGCAGTAAACCTGCCCTTATCAACCACCATGCTGCGATTATGGGAAGCTATTAGGGTCAAACTTGGTCATAAGATTAATTTGTGTAAACAAATAGTAACAGGTTCAAATTGCTAGATTAGAAATGTCTCACAGGCGTTAATGCAGTAATCATACCGCCAGCTCCTGACCGAATGTATTTAACCAGAACACACTCTGAGATCAACACAGAGCTGAACATATGAGGTTCCATATCTGACTTAGTCGGGTGTGTAAACTTTTGCACATGCCAAGAGTACTGTTTTACCTTACACCCCCCCCCTCCCTCCTCCTCCCCCTCAGTATTATTCGGCTCCTCCTGTATACGACGCCGTACTGAAGCACCTCAACACCGCCTTCACCGTGCTCTTCTCCATCGAGTGTGTTCTCAAGATCTTGGCATTCGGTTTTGTGGTGAGCACACACACACACACACACACACAAACTGTGTATCCTGATTCTAAACCCGACAAATATAACACGTGAAAGTCTCATTATTAGTCAGTATTCTCATCTGATTGGATAAAGAAAATAACAAACACAGAATCATCTATAAACTTAACGATCCCCGCAGCGCAGACTGATGAGTTTTTACTTTTCGTTCTGTTTTACAGAATTATTTCAGAGACACGTGGAATATCTTCGATTTCATCACCGTCCTGGGGAGCATCACAGAAATTGTAGTCGACCAGCAGGTGAGATTATTTATTAAAACAAACAAACAAACAAACAAACAGTATCTTTATAAAGTGTGCGAAATTAAAAGTGTGTGTTTGTGTGTGTGTGTGTGTGTTCAGTCAGCTTCCTTTAACATGAGCTTTTTGAAGCTGTTCCGAGCGGCTCGGCTCATAAAGCTGCTCAGACAGGGGTACACCATCCGCATCCTCCTCTGGACCTTCGTCCAGTCCTTCAAGGTCAACAACAACAACAACAATAATAATAATAATAATAATTACAATATGCTCAGTCTCAATTCTAACAGTGAATATGTTTGAATTAAATAGAATATTAATCATAATTTAGTAATTAATTTATTACTTGATTTAATATTTAATGAATTAATGCAAATTCAAATGTTAAATGTTTATTTTTATTTATTTCCTCCTTAGGCATTGCCATATGTGTGTTTGCTCATCGCCATGCTCTTCTTCATCTACGCCATTATCGGCATGCAGGTATACACACACACACACACACACACACACACTCTTCACTGATGTAGTGATGGATGGTGTTATGGTATAAATGTGAACAGGTAAGACACCGATCAGGAGGCTAACAGGGTGCCCATCCATCACAGGGCACTCACACATACACACACTCACACACTACAGGCAATTTTGGGAACGCCAGTTAGTCTAACCTGCATGTCTTTAGACTGTGGGAGGAAACCGGAGTACCCGGAGGAAACCCACCAAGCACGGGGAGAACATGCAAACTCCATGTACGCAGAGACGGGAATCGAACCAGGTCAGGAATCGAACCTGGACCCTGGAGGTGCAACGCGACAGTGCTAACCACTACACCACCGTGCCTATGGATGCTAATACAGTGGATCCTCGGATTCTGAGTAACGCGGTTTACGAGTGTTCCGCAAGACAAGCAACGAGTTTTAATAATTTTTTACTTGAAAAACGAGCATTGTCTTAGTTTACGAGCACCATGTATCTTAGTTTACAAGTATCATGTTTCACGAATGCGCTTCTTGTTTCGACACCGAGCGTCATGTCATCACAAGTGAGCCAACAACAAAAACAACAGTAACAGTAAAACAACAACAACAATAACAAAAAAATTAAACAGCTCCTCACCTTTGAAAACAGTCGCGACAGAGAAGAGTTTGTGTGTTTGTTTGGCAACCTGAGAGAAGGTGGCTGTAAACGCGAGCCCCTCTTCAGTTCGCGACTGTTTTCAAGGGTGAGGAGCTGTTTAATTTGTTTTTTGTTGTTCTTGTTGTTGTTGTTTTACTTTACAGTAGTGATCCCGTTAGTATGCGCTCACGCGAGTGTGACTAGCCATGTTCCCTGCTAATTTTTAAACAGTTTTAAAAATGGTCTCTCCGTTAATGTGTGTGTGTCTGTGTGTGCGTGTGTGCACGCACATAACACACACACACACACACCCTGCGTGCACAAATGGAAACACTTATCTGTCGGGATTTATTTTTACATTTTTTTAAGGTAAAAGTGCAGGTTAATTTGTTTTATTTTTACTTTATGTTTTGTATTAATTATTTTTATGTATTTATTTTTTTGGGCTGTAGAACGAATAATTTAAGTTTCCATTATTTTCTATGGGAAAATTGAATTTGGTTTACGAATGTTTTGGAATACGAGCCCACTTCCGGAACGAATTATGCTTGTAATTTGAGGTTCCACTGTACATTTGGGAAAATCAAAGCAAGTGTCAGAGTCGAATTTAAAAGCCCAGAGAATCCAAGAACCAGAGAAGAAAACCCAATCAGAACCAGAACATCAGACCACAGAGGGTGTCGTGTGGTGTGTAGTCTGTAGTCCGTGCTGTCTGTGTCTGTACGCTGCAGTGTGTTAAGGGAAGTGAAGTTTGGGTTTGATCTCTGGTGCTGGGCCTCCGGAGGGACCTCGGGGACACGGCTTCACTCGCTTCACTCTAAACCTCACAATTTAGTGTCGGGAGTTTGAGGATGTTCTTCATCGCCGTCATGTCGAGCTCTGGAGTGTACTCTGCTGTGTGTGTGTGTGTGTGTGTGGTGTGTGTATGTGCTCCTGTGACAGCTGAGAGAAGCCGCTTGCTGATTTCTTCGCCTTCAGGAGAACGATCAAACACTCGCTGGAATGGTGCGATCGCGTACTGATTACTTGTCAGGACATGAAACGGTGATGCTGGCTGTCAGGGCTGATGTTCAGAAGGATGAAGGGTGGAGTGTGAGTGTGAGTGTGAGTGTGTGGCTCAGGTCTCACCAGGCTTGCAGGGGCAGTAATCTGTCAGGAAAGTGGCTAAGTGGAGGGGCAGAGGGGGAGGAGGAGCAGGAGGGGGAGGAGGAGCAGGAGGGGGAGGAGCGGCTCGAGTAACGTCAGACACCAAGAGTCCCGAGTCGGCGTACAGTCGGTGTGTGATGGTGATGTGAACGCCTGTGGACTGTGTGTGTGGTGAAGCGACACCGTCTGTGTGTATTAATGTGGTGTTTGTGTTTTGTTGTGTATTATTGCGTATTAATTAGTGTTTGTGGTGTTTTGCAGGTTTTTGGGAACATCAAGCTAAACGAGGAAACTCACATCAACCAACACAACAACTTTAAAACCTTCTTTGGTGCCTTGATGTTGCTGTTTAGGTGAACAAGTGTGTGTGTGTGTGTGTGTGATAAAACTAAAATCTGTTCATTTCATCTACTTTGGTGCTATAGACAGTAAAATATTGTGTGTGTGTGTGTGTGTGTGTGTGTGTGTAGGAGTGCGACGGGCGAGTCATGGCAGGAAATCATGCTGTCGTGTTTAGGAGGTCAGGACTGTGAAGCCGACCCGTCTCTCACGCTGACCTCTGACCCTGACGGAGGATGTGGCACTGACTTCGCGTACTTCTACTTCGTCTCTTTCATCTTCTTTAGCTCCTTCCTGGTGCGACACACACACACACACACACACACACTTATTTTAACACACTCGCCCACAGCACTGCTGAACCCTGCGCTCTGATTGGTCAGAAGTTGTTGATTAATTCTCTATAACAGCAGCTCTGACAGTAGTGCAGGTTTATATTAATGCTCTCACTCTGATATGTTATTGTTTCCATGGTAACGGCTCATTTACAGGGCTGTGTACAGCACAGGAATCCAGTGAAATTTATAATAGTTTATCTGGAGAGTGATGTGTTTTTGTATAAGCGCTTTTAGCTACACTGTTTTTTCCATAAAGTAAATTTTTAATGAATTAGTATTTGTATTTGAGGCGGTACAGTGTTGATGTTCTTCTATAATCCTACAGGTGGCGCTTTAAGGTATTCACACAGCACAGAATAATGTGCGGATGGAGCGAATATTTGCAAAGTTTATTGTAAACTAAAATAAAATAAAATAAAATAAAAAAAGAAATCAGCAAATCAGGGCATTTATAAAATTGTGGTATTTACAGAATTGCAGTAGAAATGGAATTGGCCCCGAGGTATCGTGATGTAGATCTATAATACTGTATCAGGTGACCACTGGTGGATCCCAGCCTTCATACGTATACACTGGCAAAACCGGTGACATGGATTTTAAATAATAATTAAAAAATTGTAATCATTCTCTCTCTCTCTCTCTCTCTCTCTCTCTCTCTCTCTCACACACACACACACACACTTCAGATGTTGAATTTGTTTGTGGCCGTGATTATGGATAATTTCGAGTATTTGACACGCGACTCCTCCATTCTTGGTCCTCATCACCTGGACGAGTTTGTGAGGATGTGGGGACAATACGACCGAGCGGCCTGGTGAGTTCTCACACACACACACACACACACACACACACACACACACACACACACACAGTCTTCATAGCTTGTATCAATTTCATGAAAGTGACATGAAAAAGGGAACAGGTGAAAAACATAAAGAAAGAAAGAAAGAAAGAAAGAGTGGAGAGTTAATTCTTCAGTGAATGAAAAAAACAAGTCAATGAGTAAATAAACTTATGATTAAAATAAGAGATGAACAAATAAGCAAAATGATGAAAGTGAAGAGTGTGAGTGAATACATGGATTTATAAAGAAATACATATAGAATTAAAATATTAAACATAATTAATAAATAATAACAGATGTGACATTGTGAAAAAGATTAAATATATTCATTTATGATAAAAGAATGGAAGGATTGGTGAACAGGGGGAATAAAAAAGGTAAAAGAATGAAATAAATGAATGAGTGAATAATAAATGAGTAACGGATTCATTATTAAAATTAACTGAGTGTAGAAATGAAAGAGTGAATAAAGTAACTAATTAATGGATGAAATAAGTTCTTGTATGGATGAAAGTAACATTGAATAAGTGAATCGAAGTAACAGAAATAATGAGGGAATGAATAACTGAATGATGGTATATAAAACAATAGAAGGAAAAGAAAAGACTGAATTAATTTAGTTAATTTACTAAGCTTTAGTAAAGGTAAGTAACGAGTAAATTAATACCATTAAAATGCTTTAGGAGTGAGAGAATAAAATGGCAGAGCGAAAGAATGAGAAAATGTAAATAATGTAAAAATCAGAGCGATTGAATAAATGAATATTTGACTATGATTATGCATAAATGAATGAATAAGTAGGTAATTAATTACCCCCCCCCCCCTTCTCCCCCACAGTCGTGGTGTCCAGCTAACGATGTCTGTTTCCTTTTCCAGCGGCAGGATTCACTATAAGGACATGTACAAAGTAGTGCGCACTATATCGCCCCCTCTGGGCTTTGGGAAGAACTGCCCCCACAGGGTGGCATGCAAGGTTTGGCTTTGCCCACAACATATGCTCCTCCCTTCCATTCTGCCTTTCTGTCATCAAACCCCGCCCACTTTTCATACCTGGCCACGTCTTCGATGTCTCCTTTCCCCTCCTTCAGGCCAAAGAAAAGCAAAGTCGAGTTCTCCGTTCACACAGAAACAGCGCGAGCCGTTTGTCATTAGGAGAGAACAACTGAGGGATGTTCTCCTGATGACATCATCTTATATTCTCATCTTTATCAGTTTTTTTTTATGTGATCATGAGGGTAAAAAAAAAAACGGCTTCAAGTCCAAACTTTTTGGACAAAACATTTTTCCAAAAATGTAAACGTTTGGATCGACGTAGACGCTCCAATTGTGTTTCTGTGTTCAAACGGTTTCCTTTAATCGACTTTCAAAAATCTTACGGTTGTCTAGAGATATCTTTGGCCGTCCTGTAAACCGATTTCTTTCCTCGCACATTTCTATGCTTAAGCAGCATAGAAAGACTTTAAGCTGGGTTTTTCCTTCTTTCCTCTTGATGAACAGCTTAATTGACTTTCCCTCTTTCTTTCCCTTTATCTTTGTTTTTTTCCCTCTGGTCCATGTGTATCCTGTTCCTCCCTCCTTCTTTGTGGAAATGCTCTATCCCTCCTCCTCCTGCTCCTCCTCCTCCTTCTGTCCATCACAATTCACTCCTCGGTGGTGCTCCCAGTGGTCGTATTCACTACACTGATATGTACGAGATGCTGACCTTCATGTCGCCGCCGCTTGGCCTGGGCAAGAAATGCCCCTCCAAGGTGGCTTACAAGGTAGAACTATGATCATTAAATCAGAAAACCCAATCTATGGGTGGGATCACCGTGCAGTCAGGTCCAAAAGCCCGGGTCACAGTATACACATTTAGAGGAATATACATTGGCCATTTCTAAGAAAAATAATAAACAGGAGAACTTGTGGTACTCCTGTGAGTGCTGTGAGGTGGAGTGGGACCTGCAGATAATTAGGAGATCAAGCAGGACAAATAAAAACTTGAAGAACTAGGTGTATTAGGCGTATTGGGGAAACTATGTGACTGGACACAGTGATGCTTTCATAACCTAGATAAGTGGATGAGAAGACCATAGGGGTCTGGAGCAGGACCTCAGATTAAGAACAGACTGTGGTAACAGACAAAGACAAAGGGATTCCTGGACTAAAACTTTAAGAACCAGATAGATGGAAAAAACTAGGGCAGTTAGTTAGAAGTGGATACCCTGGAGAACAAGGAAACTAGATGAAAGACAAGCTTGGGGAAGAAGGAAGACAGAGAGAACTTGAGGAACTAGGTTAATGGATAAAACTTGGTCAGTTGACAAAGGTACTTTACAGGACTAGAAAGCTGTCGAAAAATTGGGGAGACTATAATGACAGAACTACAAGGATGGAGAGGAATTAAGTAACAAGGCACTGGGCAGAATCTAGGTAACTTGAAAAATGGAGAGAGCCCGGGGAACTAGGAAGCCGGTAATATCTTGTGCAAATAGGAAGACAGGAAGATCTTGGAGAAGTAGAAAACATGGGGAGAAATCTGGTTACTAAAAAGACAGCGGTAACTGGGGGCATTAGAAATATGACAAAAGCTTGGATAAAGAGGAAGATGGTGATAACTTGGGGAACTGGGAAGACAAAGAATGGCACTGAATAATTGAATTTAATGATTTGGAAGAACTAAAGGGCAAGGAGAAAATAAGGAGAACAGTGGACATTAAAAGAACTAGGACCTATGAGGACCAGGGGGACTGGATAAATTATTAAAACAAGAAGAAGTTGGACAAAACAAAGGAGAAAGGAAGTCCTAGGAAGGACTAGGACCTCCTACCGAAGTACACAGTCTGGAAAATAATGGTTCAGTGGGTAGAACATATCTGAGAAGTATTTGGTACCTGGTTTTCTAAAACTGCTATCTGTTAGGGTGCTCAGACTTTTGGACCTGAATGATGTTTTGATTCATGGTCACTGTAATTCTGTTCATAGTCGTAGATTCAATGATGTCACTACTTGCCATTGTGTTTGCTTTGTCATTTACTCTGTGCATCCTGCTGTTTATTTGAACACACTCTTATTACGTTTGGTCAGTCTTTCACTGTCCTACCATCTTTAGTTCATAAGGTCTTGAGTTTAGGTCTTTTGTTCAGGGTGATGTTTCAGAGGCAGAGATGGTAAGATGTGTATCCAATAGAACATGCAGAGCTTAATCAACAAGAGAGTAAGGGTACCTAGAGGAACGGTGAAAAGTATGGAAACTTGAGGAAGTAAAGGAACCAGGAGAACTAGGAATGAAGAGATGACATGGAGAGGTAGGGGATCCAGAGGAATAAAGAGAGGAAGAGGACCTAAAGGAACAAGGAGAGGTAGGGGAACAAGGAGAGGTAGAGGAACAAGGAGAGGTAGAGGAACAAGGAGAGGTAGGGGAACAAGGAGAGGTAGAGGAACAAGGAGAGGTAGAGGAACAAGGAGAGGTAGGGGAACAAGGAGAGGTAGAGGAACAAGGAGAGGTAGAGGAACAAGGAGAGGTAGAGGAACAAGGAGAGGTAGGGGAACAAGGAGAGGTAGAGGAACAAGGAGAGGTAGAGGAACAAGGAGAGGTAGAGGAACAAGGAGAGGTAGAGGAACAAGGAGAGGTAGGGGAACAAGGAAAGGTAGAGAACCAAGGAGAGGTAGAGGAACAAGGAGAGGTAGAGGAACAAGGAGAGGTAGGGGAACTCGAGGAACATGGAGAGGTAAAGGGAACAAGAAGAAGTAAAGGAAAAGGAAAAATTAGGGGAACTAGAGAACCAAGGAGAAGTAGAAGGAACTACAGTAGTGGAACAAGGAGAACTTTGATTAACCAACTATGAATAATAATTTTAAATTAAGAAGTACAACAGAACTCTGGTACCGAGGAGAACAAGTTTGAGGAACTACAGTAGATACCCTATATGATAAAACATCTTCTCCTAGTATGTGTGCATTTGTTTTCTCAATGTGTGTATGCGTGTATGTGTTTAGATTCTGAATTGTAAGTGTGTCTCTATGCGTTTCCATGGTAACACTGTTGTGTTTTCATGACGATGATTAGAGGCTGGTGCTGATGAACATGCCGGTGGACGCGGAGATGACGGTTCACTTCACGTCCACTCTGATGGCTCTGATCCGCACTGCACTGGAGATCAAGATCGCACGAGGTTTCTGTGACACACACACACGCACGCACGCACGCACGCACGCACGCACGCACACACACACACACACACACACACACACACACAGTGTATTTATGTACCTGCTATGACTTTTACACAATGTACTGTATAAAACTTTGTGTGTGTGTGTGTGTGTGTGTGTGTGTGTGTGTGTGCGCATTAAGGCGGAGAAGACCGTGGACAGATGGACATTGAGCTTCAGAAAGAGATCAGCATCATTTGGCCGCATCTCTCGCAGAAGTCACTTGATCTGCTCGTTCCAATTAATAAAGGTCAGAGGTCACGATCAAGATACTAGAAAATCAAAAGCAACAAACCAAAGTAAATACCCCCCTACTCATCAGGGAGGAATTATTATACAGATTAATTAAAGCCCCGCCCTCTTTTCTGGTCCTAATGGTACGTTCCCTCAGTGCATAACTAAGTAAAAAAGAGATGTAAATCTGTATCAAGGCGATACACACGTCATAGTCATATTTGTAAGCAAAATTTACATCTAGAGTTCTGTGCAAAAGTCTTAGTTCTTAATTTAAAGGTATATACGGAAATACTGAATGATTTTGTACATAATTCTGCAGACATGAAAACATATATAACTAAATAGGTGCAGCATATAATATGGTGCCTAAGACTTTTGCACAGGACTGTATAATTAGGATTTATTTATTTTTTATTGTAATCGTAATAAAATGTATTTTCATTTCAACAATTTTCTTCTCCAGCGAGCGACATGACGATCGGGAAAATCTACGCCGCCATGATGATCATGGATTACTACAAACAGAACAAAGCTAAAAAACTCCGACAGCAGCTGGAGGAACAAGTAACACACACACACACACACACACTGAGTTTACAGTCTATTTCTTTTATTGGTCCTGGTTTAAACCCTGTGTGTGTGTGTGTGTGTGTGTGTGCAGAAACACGCCCCGATGTTCCAGCGCATGGACGCCTCGTCGTTACCGCAGGAAATCCTGTGCAGCGCTAAAGCTCTTCCGTTCCTCACACACAGCGCAGGGAACGCTCTGTACGTACACTTTACAGCGTGTGTGTGTGTGTGTGTGTGTCACAGTCATCAGCTCATTCACACACATTTAAAAGGTTAAAGGTGATGTTCAGAGACTCGACGGACGTGTTACAGTCAGACACAAAGACCCACCTGTGACCCGTTTAAACTTGTGTCTCTTCAGGTTCTCTGAGATGAACACACTCACACACACACTCACGCTGCTCAGGTGTGTTTGATTTAAACAATTATTTTGATAACTTGTTGTTTTTTTTGCGTTATCAGGACGAGGGGCGGGTTCGTGGCGTTGAGTCCCATCTCTCCTCAGGAGCTCTTCATGCAGCCGGTCACACCCGAGCAGGGGGAGGAGCCAGAGGAGGAGGAGGAGGAGGAGGAGTACACACCCCACTACAGACCGCAGCACTCACCTGAGACGGTAACACACACACACACACACACACACACACACACACACACACACACACACACACACACACCGAGGTTGCCAGATCTCTTAAATGGAAGTAAATCGTGCTCATGGTCTTAAATTAAATAATTATGTTGTATTATATAAAAAAAAGTCCTAAATAAAATATCCAGTATTCAGTTGTGGAATTAAAGTACAGGGAGGAGATTTGATCTGATCCTCTCTACCCCGGGCATAAACATAACTGCACTTTGTTTTTGTCGGCTCTGCAGCGCCCTCTGCTGCCGTGAAGCAATCACACTGTGCATTTTCTAAAGGAAATGCGTCTCTAGTTTTATACAACAACAAACTTTTAAATAAGACATTTTATTAATATTATTGTAATGTTTTACTAAGACTTCTGAAAAAAATATATATACAGTAAAAAACAGAATGAAACTAAAGAACAGAGTCATAAATACAAGTTTATTGAATAAAGAAAGAAAGCAATACACAAGAACATTTCTTTTAAGCAGAGAAAGAAATAATGAAAGAATGTATAAAGTTAGAGATTAGTAATAATAATGGATTGTTTAAAAAGTAGAGGAAATGAAAGTAAAACAAATCTGAAAGAAAGAAAGAACAGAATGATGCAAAAAAATTGAAGGAAAAATAGGTAGAAACGAGCAATAAATAAAGGGAAGGCGAGTGACGGGGAGACTGTAGGAGGTGAAGAGGAGGTGAAGAGGAGGTGAGATGAACAGAAGCCGCTCCCGTGTGTTCCTCAGGTGACCTCCGAGAACAAACTGATGAAGCGCTCGTTCTCCACCATCGGAGATCAGTGTGTGAACGGAGTCTGGCAGGAGGAGTTCTCGCTGGAGAGAGTGAGTCCGGACCGGCTGGAGAGACCGCGACAGCGCAGCTTCAGAGGTCAGAGGTCAAACATGCCATAAACACCAGGATAGAAACGTGTTAAAATATAAAATGATGGGCCTCCGAGTGGTGCAGTGGTAAAGCGCTCTCATGCGGGGATCACTGGTTCGATTCCCGGGTGATGCTGTAACCTCTCGCAGCCGGAGGTCCAGAGAGAGCTGATTGGCCGAGCTCTCTCAGGTGGGCGGGATGAGAGGTACTCAGTGCTCCCACATTAATCACGGATCTACAGCCAATCAGGGGCGTCTGTGAGCTCGCACACGCGGAAGGAGCAGCTAGCGCTTTCCTCCGAGTGTGTGACTCCGCCCCTAACGGTGCATAAGCGAGCAGTGCGAGCAGTGTCACACGGTTCGGAGGAAACACGTGATAGTCTTCGCCCTCCCGGCTGAGTGGTAGTAGTAGCCTTAATGTGGGAGCCCCCTAGTGACGGGGAGGAATTGAACACGACTAAATTAGGGGAGAAAATTGGAAAAATCACAAAAAATAAAAAATAAAATAAAAATATATATAATAAATTATAAACCAAATAAAATTACAGCGTTAACATCCAGAGTGCAGCTGTAGCGTCTCCAGGACAGAGGGGTTTACGGAGGTAAAAAATGTCGCTGACTGACCTAGATGTGGAAAGTGGGCGGAGCTTCAAGACAATTCACCTGTGACTGTTTTGTCCTATTTGTGTGTGTGTGTGTGTGTGTGTAGGTGTCAGGGCGAACCTTAGAGAGCCGATGTGTAAGGAGAGAGGACGCTCGAAGGAGAGGAAACACCTGCTGTCACCTGATCCATCACGCTGCAACTCTGAGGAGAGAAACCAACCGAGGACACACGACACGCCGCAGACACACACACGCTCACCGAGCGAGGGGAGAACACACACACAGGTACACACACACACACACACACACACACACACACAAAGCTTAGATGTGTGTTTGGGGTCACTTTCCTGTTGGAACACTCAGATATGCCAAGGTTCTGCTGAAGACCTCTGAGGTTCTCCTCCTTCATGATTCCATCCTCTGTGTAGATCAGTTCCACTTACAGCAGAAGAGCTCCGGCGCGTGATGCTCCCACCACCATGTCCAACAGCTGCTACAGTGTTTTCAGGGTTAAATGCCTGACCTTTCCACCTCCACACACTCATCTGGTCCAGACTTTCCTCCAGAAGGCTTTTACTTTTTCCATGTGCTCAGCTGCAACCTTTAGTGGAACTTGAGGAGGAGCTTCTTTCTTGTCCTTCAGCCTTTCAGTCCATGGAGATTTAAAACTGGTTTGACTGGAGACAGTGACACCAGTGTTCCAGTTCCTGTGCCTTGGTTGGTTCCTGAATTGTTCCTGACCCTCCAAAGCCCTCTCCTCCAGGAGCTGAGAGATGTTCCTGTCTTGTGTAACTTCACCATGCACTGAGCTCCTTAGACTTTCCCGCTTGACTGATTGTTGATACATCTAATACATGTTGTCTCACACACACACACACACACACACACACACACACACACTTTATATATTACACAGAGAAGAATGCAGTCCACCATCATCACTAACAGTCTCTCTCTCTTTCTCGTTTCCAGGGCGACGCTTCAGAAAGCCCACTTGCCTCCTCCTCCTCGGACTCCAGAGGGCGGCGCCAGCTTCCTCCAACGCCCTCCAGGCCCCGCCCACACATCTCCTATTCACCTCTGGTGTGCCGCAGCCACCTGACCACAGAGGACGGCCAATCACGGACGCAGTCAGCCATAGAGGGGGTGGGGTCTGTGATAAGCCCCGCCTCCCCACAGCGCTACACCTCGGAGCCATATCTGCCTCTGCACGACGACTCCAACAGTCCAGAGGAGATGCTAACATTTGAAGCTGCCATAGCAACCAGTCGAGGGCGTGGCCATGTCGTTAGCTCCGCCCCGCAGTTGCGGCACACATGGCAGATGCCAAACGGGCATTTCCGAAAAGGCTGCGAGCTGCTCAGTGACACGGACGAGGACGACCGCTGCTAAAAGACAGTGGGGTGGAAGTGGGCGGAGCCTCGACACAAGCCAATCAAGTCTGGACATTTGTTACTGGCGAATTGTCCGGGACATTTCAGAAGTGCACTGCCAAAAACGTAACGAGCCGGAGACGTCGCTCGTCTGACTCCACAGAAATAACAAGAGCGGAGCTCGCGTTCCATTTAATTTAGCCAATCGCTAACTTAATCATGTGACATCACCACAGGAGTTTAGCTAACGGCTGCTAACTTGCTAGCAAACGTCCGCTGGATTAAATTACACATGCAGTTAAAACATTAATGAAACGTTAGCTTGTGATGCTAAGCTGCTAATTACAGTCAGACACGCTAACGTTAGCTAGCTGTGTAAATAAACACAACATCTAAATAAGATGATGTCACACGATCAACAGCTATTGGCCAAGGAAATGAAGCGGAAGCTCCGCCCTCGCTGACCTGGGGATAATGATAAAAAGGGCGGAAAGAAGAAAGAGAACAGAGAGATGGAGAGAAAGAGAGGCGGAGCAAAAGTGATGAGAGAGGGAAAACAAAATAACAAGAACAAATGAAACGCAGTAGTGCTCAGGGGAAAAAGAAAGAGAAAGAAAGACGGAAAGGAACAAAAAGGAGAACACAATAAAAAAGGGAAGAAGTGGAAATGAAGAACGCTGATGAAAATGATGAAGGGAAGCAGAAGGTCAGAGGGGAGGAAAGATCAAAACTCACAAACGAAATAAAGGAAGGATGGAGAGAAACTAAATGAAAGAGAGAGGCAGGTGTTGAGCAGTGTTCAGCAGGACACGTGTGTGTATGTGTGTGTGTGTGTGTGTGTGTGTGTGTGTGTGTGTGTGTGTGTGTGACGGAACAGGATGAGAACTGGGATGAAGCTCTGATGTTCCTCCTGAAACTCACTCAGGATCTCAGACACTAAACCAGCAGCCAGTTAATCTAGGAGTGTGTGTGTGTGTGTGTGTGTGTGTGTGTGTGTGTGTGTGTAAGTATAGGTGTGTGTGTGTGTGTAGTAGAGATGGGAACTAATCAATTCAGTTATGTATTGTGATTTCTTTGTGTGCTGATTCGTATATCACACACTGACCCCAAAATAAAATTTTAAAACCACACACACACACACACACACACTCACACACACACACACTACCCAGTGGTCAGCTGACTTCATTTTATTGCCCCATAACGTTACTGAGTCTAGACCTGAGTAACTGATCAACCCCAGATCATAACACTGTCTCCAGAGGCTTGTACAGTGGACACTATGCATGATGGGAGCATCGCTTCATGTCCTTCCCTTCTCACCCTGACACGCCCATCACTCTGGAATAGGGACTCGTCAGGTCACATGACCTTTTTCCATCACTCCAAAGTCCAGTCTTTCACTAATAAACATGGCCGTATTTAACACTGCGTCCTCAGGGTGAAATAACGTGTTACAGCTGAAACGCATTGATCACTGCAGTAGTTATAGTAGTTATGGGCGGAGTTAATTATTGGCTTAGTTTGTTTAGAATTGTAACAAAATCTGAAACAAATTAATAGTGAATCAGGATACAAATGAAATCAGCACAAAGGAATCCGGTAATGCTGGACGCTGGTGACTCCCATCTCTAGTGTGGAGTGTGTGTATAGTGTGTGTACAATGACTGTGTGTTTGTGTGTGTTTAGTGTGTGTGTGTGGTGTATATAATGAGTGTGTGTGTGTGTGTGTGTGCTGCAGTGTTTTTATAGTGTTTGAGTAAGTGTGTGTGTGGTGTGAGTAGAGTATATGTGTGTGTATGTACGGTGAGTGTGTGTATATTGTGTATAATGTGTGTATAGTATGTGCGTGTGTGTGTGTGTGTGTGTGTGTTCTCTTCTCAGTCCTGAGCTCCTGATTGGTCGGCTGCTGTTATGACATCATCAGGTGGCAGACGGAATTCCAATGGAATGGGTTTAGATTCAGTAATAATAACGACAATAATAATAATAATAATAATAATAATAATAATAATTCACAGAGCGTTCATGTCACAATGGAATTCCGATGATCCAGTCACGGGATGGTTTCCATGGAAACTCATAGCGTTTTATATCACGCTCTCCCGTTCACAGGAAGTTAGTTGATGCTGCAGTAAACATCAGAAACCTCCCGAACCTGCTCACTTACCCTCCACTTTAACAAAAGGTCATGAGGAAATGACCTTGTAATGACCTTGATCCTGGCGGGAGGTAAATGCCCAGTGACACTGTTGCCATGACAACATGATGCCTATCCCACAATGCTGTAACGCGTGATTGACGCGAGCTATGTCCACTTATCTCGAGTAGCTCCACAGGTCCTCCTCCTCCTCGACCTCTGACTGGACGCAGGTTTTCACTCCGTTCTTTGGGTTCCAGCTAGTTTTCGCTCGGAGTCTACATGCAGCATCAGTCACGTGATCAGACGCTGCGAATCGATAAACACCCCTTTAATGTGATTTTGGTGCAGCATCTCGACTGAGGGACAGAACGCAGCGGAGATTAAATGTCACGCACCGAAAAGCCATGTTCTAATGTAAATAATCTCAAGTGTCTTAAACTCGCGCGTTTCTCTCTCCGTGACGTCGCCGTAACGTGTCCGAGTCCACGCCGTTTTTTTCTAAACAAACCGAACGAGGAAACGAAACGTGTCCAGCGAATGAGCTTCTTACAGCAACTGCTTTTAGAGCTAACCTCAACGTTAGCACAGCTAGCTCAGTAGCCGGCTAATGCAAGCGCTAGCTGACTTGCTCAGCTAATATTGCACTAAGAACTGCATCAAAGTGTAGAAAGTAAGAAAGATGGACAGATAAAGAGGTTTGTGATTGGCGGATCCAGTATGGCTTAAGCTCCACCTCCTTTTGACCCTGTGACATCATTCATCGCTCAGCACACACGTGTTAGGACACACGTGTTAGCATGCTAACACCCTGGGAGGGCGAGAGAGACGAGGTGTGTGAGAAGCGCTACGTGTTTACTGTTACATCAAAAACTAAACGACGAAGGAACGAAAAACAAAGAAGTCAAATAAAATCTTATGAAACTAAAATGAATGAACAGCATGAGGGAAAGAAGAGAGGAAGTAAAGGAACGGAAGAAAGGGAATATAGAAAACATTAAATGAGAGAAATGGAAAAAAAAAGGGAAAAATTGAAGAAAGAAATTTTAACTTTAAATAGAAAAGAAGACAGAAGAAAAAAGAAATTAAAGAAAACAGAAGGAGAAGGTTGAAGAGGGAAAAAAGAAGCAAGAGAAAATAAATAAAGTGTAAAGATAAAAAAGAAATAATTATAAACAGATCAGTGGAAAAAAGGGAAATAAAAGAAACAAAGTAAAGAACGAAAGTAAAAAGTAAAGAGAGAGAGAGAGCTGTGTAGAAAACACACACAGAGGGAATGATGGAAAGAACAGAGGAAAGAAAGAAAGAATGAACTAAAGCATGCGGATCGGTAAAAGAAAAGAAGGACAGAAAGAAGTTCAGGTGGCCGTAATATTAGAAACACCCCGTCGTCAGTAGCGAGACGTTCCTCACGCGGCTCTAGACTTTTTACAGAGCTGCCGCGTGTCTGATTTTATTTAGATCGGATTTGAGCTGTGCGTGTGTGTGTGTGTGTGTGTGTGTGTGTGTGTGTGTGTGAGAGACGCTCTCAGGACAGAAGGAAACGTTTATCCTCAGACTGAAAGCGGCGTGTGTTCAGTGCAGTGTGTCGTGACGTGACGTCTGTGACTGAAAATGTGACGTAGGTGGAGGACGTGTGATTCAGGACGTGCTCTAAGTGTGTGTGTGTGTGTGTGTGTGTGTGTGTAAATAAACGAGCAGCGGCTTTGAGAGATTTGATTCGTACACAGCGTTTATTTCACTGTTATGTTGAAACAAAAAAAAATTGTTTTGTACTTAAAAATTCATCGAATAATTATTGTGTTTAATAAAAACAACAAATCAGAATTTCACTTGTGTGGGTTTTTTTTTTTACCACCTGATGAGAAAAATAAAAAGTTAAAAAAATAATCAAAAGATAATGCATAAGTATGTACGCCCTTTTATAACGGGTCATGTGACTGCTCTCAGCGTGAGCCAGACAGCAGTAATGATCTCATCGGTGACGTGATTCTCGTCAACACCAGTTAAAGATCAGCTGTTCCTCCGCCAGCTCCTTCACATCTTCTCAGGTTTTGATCCGCCTGCTGAAGCTGAAGAGCGTACAGAGTGTGTACAGGATCTCACTGGGGAAAGGAATCGATCAGGAGAGTTCCTCATCATCAACAAGAGGAGAAGCGCAGTGACATCACCAAGACCAGGACATCTGGATCAGGAACATCTGGAGAGCACGGTTCACTCACTGCTTCTGAGTGAGTTTGGGGGGGGGGGGGTTGTTTAACATTTAACATAACCACCTGACCCACGTGACAGAATGTCTCCTGGTCAGCTGAGCCGTAAACCTAAACCAAGAAGCTCGTCACCTAAAGAAGACCAGAGCCAGGGTGAAGCACGGTGGTGGCGGCATCACGCTACGGTTCTGCTTCTCTTCAGCTGGTGCTGGAGCTCTGGTCAGGATTAAGGGAGCCACAGAGAGTTCCAAACACTGGCCTGTTTCAGCTCCGGACCTGCAGGAATCAGAACCTGTTAGACAGATGAGCGACAGATCTGACCTGCAGGGGGTGCTGTGCTGACCTCACACTCTTTACTGTAACACACACACACACACACACACTCTGACAGCATCGTCACATTCCACACTGAGGCAACACTGACCGTAAAACATACTCAGGAGAGAGAATGTGTGTGTGTGTGTGTGTGTGTGTGTGTGTGTGTGTGTGTGTGTGTGTGTGTGTAAGGGGGCCGGTATTCAAAGGAAAGATGAAGCCGCCTGTGCAGGACTGGAACATCTAAGGTTATTCCCATCTTCACATAAGGTAGCGAGGACACACACTCTCTCACACACACACACACACACACACACACCACACACACACACACAGTATAACTCTACACACTCTCAGTTGGTGAAGCAGAAGGTGAACTGCTCTCAGAGCTTCCTGAATAAAACCGGATGTTTTTTCGATCAGATTGGGATTTTTAGATTAGACTTTTTCGCACTTTGTGTTTTCTTGCGTGTTTGTTCTAGATCAGATTGACACTTCCTCCAGACGTGTGTGTGTGTGTTTTAAACCCGGCGCTCATGGACTTGCTGCGTCTCCTTTGCTCTGTCGTAAGTACAACGTTTTCCTTTATTTATGATCTTAACGAGGTGAGTTTAGTGACGCGTTAAACTCTAATCACGCCCGAGTGTTTCTGATGAAGGAAACGGTGAGAATGATGAAACAGGCAGCGCAGACGCCGGGGTCAAAGGTCATGACCGTAACATTAACACAGACAGAGCAGGAGAGCAGACCTTCATCACTTAATCATTATTTAATTATGATAATTAATCTTTATATATAAATTATTTTGTTAATAATAAACATTAATATTTCAATTTATTTTACAATATTTTACTCAGTGAGTAAAATATTAACATAAAGACAATTATTATTATTATTATTATTATTATTATTATACTTTTTAATTTCTTTTATGCTAAAATAGATTGAATTTATTTAGTATAAATAATTAAAAAAGTCTATAAATTATTGATCAACAATTGTTTTATTTATTCCTTTGTTCCAATATGATCATTCTGACTCACACACACTCACATTCCATACACACTTTATTATTTCTTTTGATTGTGTAAAGCTGCTTTGCGACAATGACAATTGTTTAAAACGCTATACAAATAAAATTTAATTTAATTGAATTTGCTCATTTTTTTAATTCAATTATTTATTTAACTAAAACATCTATTAATTATGATCCGAATTCTTTGGTTTTGTTTTTACTGAACTGCTCGATGTTAAATCCACTGTTTTTTAGTGTCTTCATTTATAGTAATATAAATAAAATGATAATAATAATAGAAGGTAAAGACTGCAGATGTTCTGGTATAAACATGCTGTCCAGCAGACGCGGCTTTCCTTCCTCCAGGTGAGTGAAAGCTTTCGGTGGCTCGACCCTGAGGCCGCTCGGGTTCCGGAGGCGACGCTTTCTGCAGAATCTCACGCGCACGTGTCAGAGTTTCACCTCCCGCTAGTGACTAATCACTTCCTGTAGGGTCAGAGCTGTCCCTGTAGACAGGAAGTAGCAAATATCAGTAAGAGTGAGGTGAGGAGGGCGTTGAAGAGGATGAAGAGTGGAAAGGCTGTTGGTCCTGATGACATACCTGTGGAGGTATGGAAGTGCTTAGGAGAGGTGGCAGTAGAGTTTCTGACTAGTTTGTTTAACAAGATCTTGGAGAGTGAAAGGATTCCAGAGGAATGGAGGAGAAGTGTATAAGTATTGATCGTTAAGAACAAGGAAGATGTGCAGAGCTGTGGCAACTACAGAGGAATAAAGTTGATAAGACATACAATGAAGCTTTGGTAAAAAGTAGTGGAAGCTACAGTAGGTTAAGGGCAGAGGTGAGCGTTTGTGAGCAGTATATGTTTCATGCATAGAAAAAGTACATCAGATGCTGTATTTGCTTTGAGGATTCTGAGAGGAGCTGTGGTGTTGTATGAAGAAGTCTGGAGTGGCAGAGAAGGATGGTAGAGTGGTGCAGGACATGTATGAGAGATGTGCTGTAAATGTGGTAGAAGAGTTCAAGGTGGAGGTTGGTCTGCATCAAGGAATGTAGTGAGAGCAGGGAACAGGTGGAGGAAAATTTGGAGAGGTGGAGGTATGCTCTGGAAAGCAGAGGAATGAAGGTTAGCTGTAGCAAGACAGAATATATGTGTGTGAATGCGAGGAACCCAAGAGGAACGGTGAGGCTACAGAGAGCAGAGGTTATGTGGGTGCAGGACTTTAAGTACTTGGGGTCAACAGTCCAGAGCAACGGAGAGTGTGGAAAGGAGGTGAAGAGGCGGGTACAGGCAGGTTGGAATGGGTGGAGAAAAGTGTCAGGTGTGTTGTGCGATAAAAGAGTATCAGCGAGAATGAAAGGAAAGGTGTACAGGACAGTGGTGAGACCAGCGATGCTCTACGGCTTAGAGACAGTGGCGCTGAAGAAAAGACAGGAGGCAGAGTTGGAGGTAGCAGAGCTAAAGATGTTGAGGTTCTCTTTGGGAGTGACAAGGATGGATAGGATTAAGAATGAGTTTATCAGAGGGACAACCCACGTTAGATGTTTTGGAGATAAAGTCAGAGAGGCCAGATTGAGGTGGTTTGGACATGTTCAGAGGAGAGATTGTGAATATATCGGTAGAAGGATGCTGAGGTTGGAACTGCCAGGCAGGAGGTCTAGAGGAAGACCAAAGAGGAGATTTATGGATGCAGTGAGAGAGGACATGAAGTTAGTTTGTGTGAGAGAAGAGGATGCAGAGGATAGGGTTAGATGGAGGCAGATGATTCGCTGTGGCGACCCCTGAAAGGGAACAACCCAAAGAGAAAGAAGAAGTTTAATTAAAACAATAAAAACTTCCCGATATTGTTTAGTTTTTCTAGTCGGTGAAAAGAGAAAAAGGAAAGAGACAGAAAGTTGAAAGACAGGGGAAAGATACCAAAAAATGAAGGAAAGCAGGATCTACAGTAAGAAAGAGAAATAACTGAAGAAGGAAATAAATAAATAAAGGAACACTTCATAATATCGCTCTTCTTTACCTGCTGTGTTGAACAACAACAACAACAACCACAACAGCAGCAATAATAGTAATAGCTGGAAATGACGATAATGATTATTATTATTATTATTGTTGTGTTTGTGTTTCTCCGCTGTGGATTATGGGGTTGTTTTTGTTTTTTGGTTATTTTTAACATGTAAACAAGTGATTTTTAATCTCACAGGCCATAGTGACCTCAGCGACCTCAGTGACCTCTGACCCCCTGGGTGGCTGCGATAATTTCAACTTGCTGTGTTTTCATCACCAGGTAACTCCATGTCCGTACTGTACTTATAAATTGTAAATATTATTAACATATTATTAAACATTAAACACACACTCTACATATTTTTTTATTTTCTTAATTCTTAATTACATTTAGGCATTTGGCAGACGATCTTATCTAGAGCGACTTACATTTTTATCTCATTACACATCTGAGCAGTTGAGGGTTAAGGGCCGCGCTCAAGGGCCCAACAGTGGCAACCTGGTGGTTGTGGGGTTTGAACCTGGGATCTTCCGAACTGTAGTCCGATGCCTTAACCACTGAGCTACCCCTGGCCCCTAATTCCTTATTTTTATAAACAAATTTAGCATTGTGAAGCACTTTGGCCAACCATGGTTGTTTTTTAAATATACAATATTAATACTATACTGTATAAATAAAATAAAATAATGAAATTTTTCTTAGTGTAACCTGTGACTTCAAACTTCATTATTATTATTATTTTCACTAATTTAATTATTAAATTTAATTGTTTCCCCCAGAATGATAATTGATTTAATTCAGCAGCTTGGCTTAACTAGATTTAGTTAATTAGATTTTAAAAAATCACTTTTACATAAAAAAAAAGGAAATGACTGTTAAAAGGGTAAAAAAAAATCACTGATGTGTACGTTATTTACAGCAAACAAATAGACAAATAATGATCTTTCTGTTGTAATTAGAAACAGCTTCACCTTTATAATCATCGTCCTAAATAACGTCTGTCTCGCCTCCACGTCCTTAAAACATCAGTATGAAAAGACGAGATTTTTTCTTTTCTTGATTCTGCTTTAAAATTGTTAAAATACTGTTTGAGTAATATGATCTTGCCGCCATGTTGGTCAATGTGTGCCATGACACACACAAGTCCCGCCTATTTACTTCTCAATACAGTGGAACCCTGGATTACAGGCATAATTCGTTCCGGAAGCGGGCTCGTATTCCAAAACACTCGTAAACCAAATTTAATTTTCCCATAAGAAATAATGGAAACTCAAATTATTTGTCGACAGTCCCCAAAAAATAAGTCAAAAGTAATTAATACAAAATGTAAAGTAAAAATAAAACAAATGAACCTGCACTTTACCTTTGAAAAGAGCCTACCGCGACAGAGCATGTTTCTGTGCAAAGCAGAGTGTGTGTGGCGAGAGAGATAGAGAGAAAGAGTGTGTTAACCGACATTGTGTCAAACTATGCGTGCATACACATATAACAACAGGCTGAGAAAGAAAATAGATCTTTAACCTTCTATAGCACACGTGTGTTATAAGAAACAGTACACACGTGCTGTACACATGCGTTTACAAACACAAAATAAAATATGTTTTACACACACACACACACACACACACGTGGTCACAATGTTATAGCAGGGGAGACGATTACCCACAATTCCGCAGCAAAAAAGAGAGAAAAAACATTGGCTCAGTTGTGATCACGTGACACTTGGCATCAAAACAAGTAGCGCATGCACATGATACTCGGCACTCGTAAACCAAGACTTGCTCGTTTTTCAAGTCAAAATTAATTACAAATCATAGCTTGTCTTGTAAAACACCCGCAAAGCGCGTTATTTGCAATCTGAGGTTCACTGTATAGCCAAGGGAAATTCCCACGTCCTGTCTCAAAGGCTAACAAGAGCTTTCTGTCGTGTGAGAAACGCGAATCCAGCCGAAGGCGTCTTTTTAAACTGTTGCTCATACTAAGTCTCAATGAGCACTATCCCCCCTTTTACACGTACCTGAGATCACAGAGCACATGATTGGCTAGTGCTACTAAGATTGACAGGGGAGACAGAGTATGCCCCTCCCACCCAGACTGCACAGTTCATTTCTGTAGATTTAAACTTATGAACTCATTTCCTGTCTCATGTCTTAGTGTTTCATCTTTAGGACTGTTACACTGCTTATATCATATTATAATGTATCATTTACATTGTGTTCCTAATGTGTAATGTTTTCCTGTTTTACACTTTCTTGCTGAATTGCACACACATACACACACACACACACTGAAGGAAAGAATGAGGAGAGACGAGTCTCGGCCTGTCTCTGATCTTAGAGACCCTGTGGACACAGAACCCACAAACGAGGAGTTTAATACAGAACGTAAGTTTTAAAACATTCACATTTAAAACGCTAACACACTTTAGTCTAACGTTACGCTCACACTGTGCATTGTGGGCGTGTCCTGTACAACACCTTTTAGTTTAGGTAAGTAACAGGAGTAGCTAAATCTCAGCTAATGCTAATGATTAGGTTTATTTATCTGCTTAGCTTCATGCTAGCATTGGTCTCAGCTCAGATTAGCAAATTGAGCAAACTGCACTAGCTACGTACAGTACGCTCACCAGAGACAGAAATGATCTGTGCTATTTTTTTTATGATCTTGTTTATTTTTTTATAAACAGAAGGCTAACATGCTAGCATGTCCTGGCCTACAGTGAGTCCACACGGTTAAAATCTCACTGAATTTTTATCTCCGGTTTAGATTCTTAGCTGAGTGTAAAAACACTAGTTTAATATTTTAGAACTTTGCACTGTACTTGCTAACATACTAACAAGCTAGCTACTTAGGTTAAGTATTAATCTAACCTTTATTACTGAATTATTGCACAACCTTCACCAGGATTTTGCTTTACTTTTAGCGCACTAGCAAGTGATTAGCGATAAAACTGCATTGTTAGCTAACAGTTATTACTGTATGACATCTAGAAAGAAAGACAATCCCGTTGTTCTGCACGTGGCTGTGCGTTACACATCGCTGAAGGAAAAGTGATAAAAGATGTAGCTGCTGCCGTTCTCTCCCACAGCGCCCCCTACAGGTTTGGAGGTCGAGGTTAATTTAGAAAGTGATGAAGATGTGAAGAATGACGATGCTGATCCTGATGAATCACACGCCGTTTTCAGGATAAACACATCCCCCCCGAGTTTTCACAACAGCCAAGTGCATGAATGTGCAGGGGTCAAAGGTCAACTTCTGTCAGAACACTTGGTTGCTCAAGCGGCAGCTATAACTTCAGAAGAGGAAAGTTCAGATAGGAGATCGATTTCAAAAGCCCCGTGCAGCGACGCCGTGATTCAGGAAAATATGACAGCAAAGAACACCTCATCGGCCGCTGCCATGGAGACCGGCGATGACATCACTCTGGTTAATAAAGGTTCGCCATCTGGGGCCGTACAGCCGAGTACAGACGAGATGGATGGCGTCACGATATCTCACCAGCCAGACACGGCGCCACCGAAAGAGGAGAAGATCATCGAGGAGGAGATGAAATTGACTGAGAGATTTATATCACAAGAACAGAAAAGGTGCGACCTGAGTCCAGAAGTCTGTCTAAACAGAACCGGAGGAGAACCAGGTAAAGATCAGAAAGAACACTCCTGCAGAGATCTGAACACAACTAAAGAAACACAGTCTCATCATGTTCTTCTGATCTTCCTCAGTAACTTATTGCTGTTTGTTTTTGATGTTTTAGCCACATCCACACTCAGATACCAGCATCTCATTGGTCCACATGGAAACACAGGACTGCAGGTAATGTAGGATGCGTTCAGCAGCCATGTTGTAGTGAAGTCGCAGGGAAAAGTTATAACACCATTACACTTACAGGATTTACATTAATCTCTCTCTCTCTCTCTCTCTGTCTCTCTCTCTCTCTCTCTCTCTCTGTTTCTCATTCTTTCTCATGCTCATACACTCTCCCCTCTCTCTCTCCTTCACATTTTATTTCTTCCTCATGCTATCTGTTTCTCTGCCTCTCTGTCTCGTTTTCATGAATCATCTGATTGTTTCCATCTTTTGCTGTATCTCTCTGTCTGTCTCTGTTCTGTTTCTTTCTCATGCTCATACGTACACTCTCTCTCTCTCTCTCTCTCTCTCTCTCTCTCTTCAATTATTAAGTTAAGTTAAGTTAAGTTTTTAAACTAAATTAATTTCAGCTTTACCTTGTTGCGAAGCAGCTTCACAGAAATAAAACATTAAATATATTAAATATTCCATATATTCATTTAAAATTTGTAAAAATAAAACATAATACACCTGTACATCCTTATTAAATTGTCCCATAAAACATCAATTTTATGTCATTTTAAATTAAAAAAGTAAAGTCTTGTAAGGTCACATTAGCTAGCGTTAGCAGGCTACGAGTCCAGAGACGGTTTAAATCGCTCCTGCTCATTCGACTCGCACCGTGTCTCAGATCCTGTGAGTGAAATCGAGTTTGTCAGGATTTCATCGAATTAAATCTGAAAAGGGAGGAGAGGCGCGTGTTTCAGCTCCGCTGAGAGAGCTTTATAAACGAGAGCAGACTTACTGAGAGAGAAAGATAACAGGAAAATGGATTAGAGAAATGATATAATGAAGCTGCAAAGAAGAGCGGAAACAGAGCGTGAGCTCAGCGCGTCCCAGTGTGGCAGGAAGCGGAACTGAATCAGATCGTTCATTCTTTTCTTTGAGAATTTATAGTTTTTTTTTGTTTATTTGTAAGTGCATGACATTCGGTATGAAGCTTGTCTCGCCTTTGTGTTGTCATCAGGGACATCAGGGACCTCAGGGTCCTAGTGGACTGCCTGGAGCTCCAGGGTCAAAAGGAGAAAAGGTACACAATATTTTGTAAATTCTGAAGGTATTTAATTGATTCTCAAATTAACAACCATTTAAATTTCACTCATTTCCCATAGGGCTTTGCAGGAATGATGGGTCAGACGGGACAGAATGGTTATCGAGGGCCGATGGGTCCGCCTGGCATTCCTGCCATCGTCGTGTGGATGGCATCAGAGGAAGAGTGGAAAGAGTTTAGGGTGAATGTTACAGCTTGTTATGGTCACAACGTTAGATTATCTTAAAAATAATGAAGCAGTGTAGTTTAAACAAAATCTCTTTTTTCCATCTTTTTTTTTCCCCAACAGAAGAGTAAACTCTATAAAAAGCTCATGGCGTCATGGCCGGTAAGAATTATTGAATTTATTCAAAGAATCTGGTTATTATTTGATTATTTAAGGAATAAAACTATTAATTACTCATTAATGAATTGAATTAACACACCGCAGGAGTTGATATTACAGGAAAGTAATGACTGATGAGGTGCTGTGATGTTGCTGTTAGTCTAAAGTTGAATATTTCTCTATAACAGCATGTCCTCATGTGTTTATTCCTTTTATATCACAGTAATTTGTGGAAAATTACAAAGAAACTGCAAATAATTGTGGTCCCAGAGTTAGCTTAAACTGTTAGTAAGCACTGGCACTGGAGACCCCTTACATCCCTGTTACATTAGAGTGTTGTGATGTAAACCCGAGCATACATTACGTTAAATTAATCAAACTGTTACCCCTTATTTTTCTCATATATGCCTTTTTAAACAAATCATAACTTAATCTTCTACTCATTGTTAATAATTTATTTTAAACCAATAATGTCGTGTTTCTTTAGAGACAGAAAGGATGACCTGGACCCCCGGGGCAACCCGGAGACCCTGGGCCACCTGTAAGTGACCACAACATTTTAATAATGTCAAGCTACACATTAAAGGCTGCAACAATTAAAATAACGGTCCTGATTAATGAGTGCAATCTTTACAACCAAGTCCTGATGGTTACATTTTATAGCCCCGCCCACACAAACATGAAGCTTCATACCTAACGCTTAAGAAGAGTGGAAAACACATGTGGATTTCTGATGTTTTTAAGATAACATTCCTCTTCTTCTCTTTCTTTGTATGCTCTGTGGGATCCCTCAGGGGCCCATTTTAGGACCTATCGCTTAAAAAAATTCTATTTATTTGATAATCATCTTCACTGCTGATTTGACTCTTGCTTTGTGTTGTTTTGTCCTTAGGGCCGTTTGGGAGTTCCAGGGAAACAGGGCAAGAAAGGAGTCACAGGGTCGATTGTAGGCATCCCTGAGCACCAGGCTAAACACCCTGCTAACCCCTAACCCATAACCTCTAATCCCTAACCCCTAGTGCCTAACTCAAGTACAATTCAGTCATCTGACTTCTCATCACATACAGTCACCACAGAACTCTAATACCCCAATAATTTAATCAGCGTGGTGACTTCCCAATCCAGCTGAGCCCCACCCACTGGAAAAGGTCCTGATTAAACTGAAACACAAATCATTAAAACATTAATAATAAGTTGTGATAGTAACCATAATTAAACCACACAGGGAGAATCAGAAACAATGTCAGAGTTGGCTTTAGAGTCAGTTCCAGAATCAGGGTCAAAATCCAAAGGGTCATATAGAGAATCAAAATCAGAGATAGGTTTAGAATTAGAATCAGGATCAGAGTACAAGTCTGTTTCAAAGTCATGTTCAGAATCAAATTAATGTTCAGAATTAAAGTTAAGTTTAAAATCTAAAGAGTCAAATTTTGTTTCAAATTGTAAAGAGGTTTAATCAGAATCAGAATTAGAATCAGGATTAAAGAATGACTGTTTCAGAGTTGTGTTCAGAACCAGAGTCAGGTTCATGGCTACTTTGTCTTTATTTAAAGGAGCCATGTTCCGAGTCAGAGGTATCAAGTCCAAAAGAATTAGACGCAATGTTTGGTTCAGATTTAGAATTCATGATTAGAAAAAGCCTTGGATTCAGAGCCAGGCTCAGAAAGAAAACTTTAAACCTAACTCTTAACTGTGATCACTAAACCTATTTTTTTACAGAACCATCGAGCAGATTTCCGTCTTAGTTCTTTTTACAGCACCAGGAACCTGAACACACACTGACGTCTCCAGTCTGGTTGTTCAGACTGATGAGATGGATTATTTTAAGGACAGAACGTGAGAAAGTGATGGATCTGAGGAACACGATACGAGACTTTAGAGCTGGTTTAATAGTTCCTTTTCACAGACAAATCCAATCACGCTCCACTGAACTCCACGCTGAGTCAGATTACAGCAGTTTCAAATCTGCTTTGAGGTTTTAGAAGTCTGGAGAAAGCATAGAATAATCAGAAGTGATTTTTTGTAGAGACTTGACCCAGAGCTCCATGACTCTCACTGCCCCGAGGCTGTTTGTGAACTAACCCTATTTTCTAAACACAAACCCATCAACAACTTGAGTATTGAAAGAGCAAAAAGGTTTATTGCCACCAGGAGTAAATGGACAGCACTGGACAGTCCAGCCAGAAGACAACAGACACCCCATGAAAATTCAGAGAGCTTCTCTTTCACTCTCCCAGTTTGACGTGGTTTATATACCTTTACTTGACACTTACATCATTGTTTGCTCCTCCTCAAATAAGTCAAATAATTATTAATATAATATTCCTTAGATATAAGCTCCTTCAGTTCAGGTCAGGTTGGTGTGGCCTTTCCCCATTACGTAATGTTCCCTTCTCATCTCATCTTTATTCATGTCTGCGTAGGCCTAAAAGATTTTGTTTTCATTTTTACCTTTTTTGGAGATGTCTTGGTTGGTTCCTGTTTTCTTAATCAGACTATTGACCACTGTGACGACCTGGGCTTTCGTTGGAACCGCAATGCAAATTCATTTTTCCTATTCTGGATCACTGCCTGCCTTGTCTAATCTTTCTTAGTAAAGTTCCTCTATTTCATTGCACTCTGTGAGTACGGGTCATTCACACCTCACATACTTTTTGATTATTGTTAGTTATGAGTGACCAGTTATATTAAACTTTGCTCTGTTTACTGTATGTGACTTCCTCAATTTGTCGTTCATTGTAGTGAGCGGATCAATGCCTCTTGAACAGATGCCTTTTGGGTATTTGGTACCGTACACTTGACTACAATTATAGACCAATAAATTATTTTTTTTTAATTTTGTTCTATACTGAAACTTCAGGCGCTAAAAGGTACAACAGGCTAACAGCTTAACAATGAGCTCTAGTGTTACAGGACTGTGATCAGCAGTAATGTGTGTGTATGTGTGTGTATGTGTCAGGGGAGAGCAGGGACACCTGGGATACCTGGACCTCCTGGAAGACCAGGCCAAGACGGCACGCCGGGAAAAGGAGGAGACCCGGGCCAGCCGGGACCACGAGGAGAAAACGTACGCAACTTCTACGACTGTCTCAGATATCGAATAATTTATAATTTAGGTGTTATAATTTATACCTGGATGGAGATGATTGACATAAACAAGTGACTGTAACTGCAGCTCAGACACATGCAAAGGAGACGATTGTTGTTTAGAGCCCCCCGCTGACACTGGAGACTCCTTCCACTGAGGTTACATGAGCACCTCCCCTTAGAGTTTTTCAGATTTTATTAATCACACACACACACACACACACACACACACACACACACACACATAGTCCGACGCACATTGCAATTCTTATTACGGCGATCTGTGATCTAAAATAAAATTCAATAAAATTAATTTACAGTTAAGATAAAATAAATAATTTTATGTTAAAGTGAATTTTACACCTGAATTTTTTTTTAATATACAATAAAAAGCGCAGAAATTTTATTAAGATTACAAGTTACAAAGAAAAATATAGAAGTATACAGTAGATTAGAGGGAGAAGATGTGAAGGGCAGATGTGCCCATTAATTAATAGAGGTAAACTGGACCATATCAATGTAAATGAGCTGTTGCTATGGAAACGATAATACTGTATATTAGAGTGAGTGCATTAATTTGGCCACCAGAAACACACAAATATACAAATACAATAAGCACCTTCTATTATTATATAGTGCTGTCTCTCTCTCTCTCTCTCTCTCTCTCTCTCTCTGTGTGTGTGTGTGTGTGTGTGTGTAGGGTCCAAAGGGATACAGAGGCGAGCGAGGTAGTAAAGGGGAGCTGGGTGAGTGGGTAAGAGCATCCAGTGTTTTTTTTTTTTAATGGATCACAGAAGTTATTTTTGTTTTTATATAAATGATTAAATATTAATGTTACAGATGCATTAAGAACATTCCTTCCTGACTGAGTACAAGTGCACTTTTTGCATCATATCAGTATTTATAGAGAGCAGTATGAGGGGCGTGGTTAATAAAACCTGCCATGAAGTTAACCTTTTACCATTTAACATTCTGCTCAACCTTTTGGTAGAGCACGTCTTGAGTAGCTGTATGATATTATAAAATAACTCACACTTCACCTGATTGATGTACCTGATCTCCCATTTAGTTAAGGTATGCTAGGTACCATCCACTAGATGTCACTGTGTCTTTAAACAGTATGCTTTTTCAAAACCTTTGTAGCAATCCATGAGGACCCCCCCAAACCCCAACACCACCCCAACACCCCCCCCCCTCACTTCCCCTATGTGATGATACTTTTACCATGAGGTGTCATCTCAACCGTTTGGAAGAGGCTGATATTAAAGGAAAGGCATGGTCACCGCGTATCAGAGCCTCCTCTTTATCAGAGAATAAACACAGTGTCGGACTGAAACCACAACCGATCTGTAGTTAATATTAAACCTGGAAGTTTTCTGTAGGCAGTCAATTTTAAACATAAAACGAGGTTTTTTTTTACTTCAGGGTTACACTGGAGAACCGGGACCTCAGGGTGAGAAAGGCAGGAACGGGGAGAAGGTACAAGTACATCCTGGTTAACTTCTGTAACATTACACTGTGATTAGTTAAGAATAAACTCTGTGATGTTTGTTTGTTTGTTTACAGGGAAATAAAGGGAAAGCTGGTCAGATTGGAATAACTGGATATGCTGTAAGTGAATCTGTATTAGAGAGCTGGCACATTTTTGTTTTTAATTATGGACATCGTAACCTAATCTGATTTAACCTGATCTACAGTAATTAACCCCAATTTAACCTGACCCGACCTGACCCGACCCGACCTGAACTAATCTCACCTGATCTAACCCACTTTTCCCTAAGCTCAGCTGCCCTGACCTGATCTAACCTAACCAGCATGAACTAAACTAACCTGACCTGACCCGACCCGACCCGGCATCCTGCACACATGTGCTTCTTCTATCACTTTATCACTTTAATATCATCAGTACCAAAGGACGGCCCGCGCTGCGACCTCAAAGCCACACAACTGTAACCAAATCACTTAAAGTCGACACTAAACATACAAAAAATCTAACTGTAGGTTGATGTTAGAGACTTTCATTACCCCGTGTGATGTGGCTTTAAATGTCATTAAAATATATCTGAATTAGTTACTAAAGATCTGAAAGATGCCTCGAGTTGCCCACAGGGCAGCGGCACAGTTAAACACGTGCAGTATTGGTGCGGGTGGAGACGCCGTGTTATCGGGTTGTCCTTCTGAGATTCTCGTTATCGTTAGTGTGATATCTGTAGACTGAAGGTTTTTTTTGGATTTATACAGAGTTATGATTAGCTGTGTTTACAGAGACGCTGGTCTGATCAGATGTGTGTTTAAATACTCAGAGGATTTAATCAGAGTAAACAGGAAGGTTTGTTCCGTGAACGAAGCGTCTCTGCTCACTGTGAAGAGTTTAATCTGATGAAACAGAAGAAAGGTGGCAGCTCCACTCAGTAGAAGAAGATGACTGAGATGATCCCTCAAACAAAAGATGTGTGTGTGTGTGTGTGTGGTTCTTTCTCATGGAGCGATGATCTTAGAAGCGCACACTGCTCATTAAAGCGTGCAGAAGGAGCTTTAGAGCTGTAAGGCTAAACCGCGCAGTGCTCCTTCCTCATTCCCTCCAGAACCTCGTGCTGGTCAGACTGTCCTGACTGAGGTGGTCACATGATGCAGCTTTTATTCCCATTATCAGTGGGAGATTAAGGGCCATGTAAACACACATGTGACAGCAGATAAAACTGATTCCATTTTAGAATCGAGCCAAACAGGGTGAAGGTCACAGCAAGGTCGGAGGTCTGAGATAGTTTCTTTTAAGGAGCTTTCTTCACGTTTCATGTAACTTACAGATTTATGTTCATGTTTTGTTTATTTTTTTTATTGATCTGATGTGCGTACTGTAGGTCTGAGTTGCCAGATTTCCGTATGATGCTGCCGTCAGATCCGTAGCCTTATTGGGGAGGGAATCAGAGGAACAATTGTGGTTATTTTAATTATTGTGGTTATTGATCCAAACAAGGTGAAGGTCACAGCAAGGTCAAATGCCTGAAATAGTTTTTTTTTTTTTCTTTAATATCTCCCTTCATGTTTGAGGAACTGTATATGTTAGTAACATGGAGGACTGGACTTGTTGGAGTCTTTGTTCTGGTTTTTCTCCGTGTAAAATGCTATGATTTAAACCAGAAACATAAGATTTTTGTAACATTGTTATCTCTTAATATTTATAGATATATAGGGATGAATATTAGTGTGGTGTTCTTCTCTTCCACTGGTTTTAATCCTCTGAATCAGGATTGTTAATGGAGTGTGTTACAATGCTCCTCTCTCTCTCTCTCTCTCTCTCTCTCCTATTGGCTAATAGGGAAGTAGAGCTAAATGTTAATTAATATGTGTAATGCTCTGTTATTTGTAATGATTTAATGATACTTTAAACATAACTGAACCTGCACATGTTTAGGGGCTGCCTGGACCGCGAGGACAGCAGGGGATCATGGGAAGACGCGGCCCTCCTGTACGTTAACTTTTTTTTTTTTTTTTCACTTATTGTCATTATTTATGTTATAACATTTTTTATCGTCTAAACCCTGCCGTGTTGTGTAGGGAGAAGCCGGATGGCCCGGGTTTACAGGAGCTCCAGGTCCGACTGTACGTCACCCGCTCTGTTTACTGTACACACGTCTTTCTCTCTAACTCTTTAATAAGACGCTGTTCATGTCCTGCAGGGGCGCATGGGGCCGAGAGGTGAAAAGGGATTGGGAGGAGTTAAAGGACCTCCTGTAAGAGCAACGTTCTGCTGTCTATTTAAAAAAATGTCAAAAATATATAAAAAAATTGATTAGATCAAATGGATTAAATCTGTTTTATCATATGTGTACAGGGTCAGCCTGGTGAGATTGGACCGAGAGGAGGAGTTGGGAAACCGGTAAGTCTCAACACACACACACACACACACACACAGTTACCCTAAGCGAAATAAAATAAATAAATAAATAAAAATATAAGTTAATCAATTAATCTTTATTTTATTTATGAGAATATATAAACAAATTTGGTGGAATAAGGAAAAAAACAGGAAACTCAAAATCAGCTTTAGGTATCACAAAATAAAAAAAAATTCTTAATTAACTAATAAATTGTTTCCAGTAACGTGTGGTTTAAAAAAAAAAAAAAAAAAAAGTACAGTGGAACCTCGGATTACGAGTAACGCGGTTTACGAGTGTTTCGCAAGACGAGCAATAATTTTAATAATTTTTTACTTGAAAAACGAGCATTGTCTTAGTTTACGAGCACGGAGTATCATGTTTCCTGCATGCGCTTCTTGTTTTAACAACGAGCGTTACATCATCACAAGTGAGCCAACGGTTTTTCTCCCTCTTGCAGCAGAATTGTAGGTAATCGCCTCTCCTGCTGAGTGAATACACACACACAAACACACACACACGCTGGGTGTGTGTGTGATGTACGTGCGCGCGCACACACACACATTAATGGAAAGACCATTTTTAAAACCGTTTAAAAATTAGCAAGGAACATTCCTAGTCACACTCACGTGAGCGCATACTAACAGGATCACTACTGTAAAGTAAAACAACAATAAAAAACAAATTGAACAGCTCCTCACCTTTGAAAACAATCGCAAGTTTGTGTGTTTGTTTGGCAACCTGAGAGAAGGGGAGCTGTAAAGCCGAGACCTATCGTCTCCCCTGCTGGGTCTTAGTGCCTGCAGTATTTTTGGGGGCCGTAAACGCGAGCGAGCCCCCCTTCAGCCCCCCTCCTCTCAGGTTGCCAAATAAACACACAAACTTCTCTCTGTCGCGATTGTTTTCAAAGGTGAGGAGCTGTTTAATTTTGTTGTTGTTGTTGTTGTTGTTGTTGTTTTACTTACAGCAGTGATCCTGTTAGTATGCGCTCATGTGAGTGTGACTAGGAATGTTCCTTGCTAATTTTTTAACGGTTTTAAAAACGGTCTATCCGTTAATGTGTGCACAAACGAAAACCCTTATCTGTCGGGATTTATTGTAAAAAAAATTTAAGGTAAAGTACAGGTTAATTTGTTTTATTTTTACTTTATATTTTGTATTAATTATATTTATGTATTTATTTTTTGGGGCTGTAAAACGAATAATTTAAGTTTTCATTATTTCCTATGGGTAAATTAAATTTGGTTTACGAGTGTTTTGGAATACGAGCCTGCTTCCGGAACGAATTAAGCTCGTAATCCGAGGTTCCACTGTAATTTGTTGCTGAATGTTAAAATAAAAAAAAAATAGAAAAATCACAGCCTAAAAAAGAATACAGTGGAACCTCGAATTAGGAGCATAACTCGGAAACCAAATTTAGTTTTCCAATAAGAAATAATGAAAATTCTAATTATTCGTTCCACAGCCCAAAAAGATTTATACATAAGAATAACTAATATAAAATATAAAGTAAAAATAAAACAAATTAACCTGCACTTTACCTTTAAAAAAAGTACAAAATAAATCTTGACAGATAAGTGTTTCCGTTTATGGGCACAGGCGCCGTGTGTGTGTGGGTGTGTGTGTGTAAAGTGCGTGCACACACACACACATTAATGGAACAACTGTTTTATCTGAAAAATTTTAGGCTAAAAGATTAGGCTAATTGGGATCCCCAAATTGCCGGTAGTGAGTGTGTGTGAGTGTGTGTATGTGCTCGTGCCCATCATCGCCCTGGATGATGGATTGGCATTAGGGTGTACCCCACGTTGTCCCCTGAGACAGGCTCCAGGCCCCCTGTGACCCTGTACACAGAGAGAGTGAGTGAGTAAAAAATATTGTAGCGTTTTTACGCCGGAAAGAATGCTGGAGAGACGAGTAAGCTTATTTGCTGCCCAATGCAATGGCTGGGAGTACTTTATTAAGCACACAGCAGGTATGGCATGAGCAGCTAACGGCGCACGGAGCTGTATCTTGCTCCGGCGCTTGCGCAGCGCCAGCCTCCGCCCCGAGATCCAGCGCCGGGCTTTTCTTCTTCCCGCTCCGCGTTGGTTGACGTGGTGTGCTTGCGCTAGCTCCGTCAGGAAAGCGCTTCTTCTGCGCGAGTAGTCGCTCCGCTACTCGGCGGCCCGCTTGGATTTTCAGAGGGTCCTCCGTTGTGTGCTCGAACCCGTTATTCTTCATCCCACTTCTGACACCAATGTAGTGTTTTTACGCCGGAAAGAATGCTGGAGAGACGAGTGAGCTTATTTGCTGCCCAATGCAATGGCTGGGAGTACTTTATTAAGCACACAGCAGGTATCACTCACCTTCACTCAGGAGCCTACATCCAATTCAGCGTCAGCCTGAACTGGAGCACATTTCACACATCACCCCCTGTCACACACACAACAGGGCCGAAGCCACTAACCCAAACACCTTTCCCCATCATGGTGAACACACCGACATCTCCGCAAGGCATGCTGGTCGTCAGCCGCCGCCCCGCCCACGCCACAATATATTAAATCATTCAATTCACAAAAACTTGAAGGGAAAATATGAATTATTAATCAGAGTATGTGACGACATGTACAACAGTGTGAGTGTATAAATATACAACACGTGCACCCTTAATGTTGTATGGTAATACAATGTGTGTGTGTGTGTGTGTGTGTGTTTAGGGAGATCCAGGTCCTGAAGGCATTACGGGATTTCATGGCGACGGCGGGCTGCAGGTACGATGTGTGTTTATAATCACTCTCTCACCGCAGCACCGCAGAAAAGTCTTTAACTAAATGTGTATACAGGCTGAAAATGATTAATGTTGTTTGTTTGTTTAGGAACACAACTAAAGACAGACAACCCCTTTCTAGGTCTGATCCAGATGTTTAACTCAATAAAAACTTTGTGTCTAATGATTTTAGGGTAAACCAGGGCGAGATGGGCCTCCAGGTCCCAAAGGAGATCCTGTATGTTATTTCATTTAATATTATTTGTTTTATACGTTTCTTATTTACTTGTTTATATGTGTTGTGTTCTGTTAATATTTCCGGTGTCTATCTGTCCATCTACAGGGACAGATTGGTACCGAAGGCTCCATTGGAGACCCGGGGCCACCAGGACAACCAGTGAGACCGCGGCGCTCTTTATTAAAGAAAATAAAAACATCTAAACCGCTCGTTTAAACAATTTACTGTAGATGCAAAAAATATGTTGTTTAATTCTAACAATGCTGAATCTCTTCATGCCTGTGGAACATCTCTACAGACAGAGTTTTAAGTCAGGACATCTCTGTGAATATTTATGAATGGGCAGGGGTCTGCAAATTAGGCCACGCCCTATACCCTCCTGCCACCCTAAATACTCTTATATCTCTAATGTTATCGAGCTCACAGTCAGGTGAGTTCTAGTCGAGGTCACTCGAGCTCATCATGTTACCATGACGACCGTCATTTTTCCCCTTGCTAACATTAGCTAACGTAGCTAGTTAACATAAGTAACTGATCGACATCACTGAGCTTCACACTGACGTTTTTTTAGGCTGAATATTTAAAGAACCTGTCAGAAAATACCGTTACCATGTCAACCATCTTCTTAGAAACGACAGCTAACAGATGGTACAAACCTGTACAAACCAAGTAGATGGTTTTTATACAGAACTGCAAATGAAACAATGTAGCTTTGATGTTCTGGCTCATCAACATATGAGCTTGATTATGTTGATTTGTGATTATTTTTATTAATTTTTTAGGGTGTTTCTGGACAAGTGGGAAAACCAGGACCCTCAGGTGATCCAGTAAGATTATAACGCTGCTCTTTAATTTATTACACCGTTTAAAGCTAACAGCACCGCTACAGTGAAAACAATATTTCTTTTATTTGAAGCATTTTCTCTTTTATAATCAGGGTCTGAAAGCTGAGCGAGGAGATAAAGGAGAGCCGGGTGAAAAAGGAGGACAGGTGAGTTTACTCATATTTTATACCGTTTAAGTTCACCTGGCGGAAAAGCTGATCACATTATAAGAAAAAAATGTATATGTAATCAAAATAGTGTTGATTTAAGCATGATAAGCTAATGCTAAATTTTTAAATCTGAAGAATAAAAACGCGAACAGGTTCTCTGTTTCTTTTATAGACGTCAGCTGTTGCTAACATAGCTAAGTCATAAAGCTAAACTCAAGCTACAGTAGTTACGTCAGCTAGCTAGTTAAAGTTTTCATTTAAGAAAGTATAGTAATAATAATAAAAATAAACTAATCTTTTTTTTATTATAACCATAATTTATGTATAAAAAGTTAGACATTAGGTTAGTATTTGTTTACAACTCAGGAAGAAAAAAACCCTTTATTGGCCTCCGCAGTGTTTGGCGTCTGGGTGTCCTCTTTAAATGACATGTGGTCTAACCAATAGAAATAACCGATAAACTCTCGAAACCACACCCACATGTAAATGCCATATTAAGCTGTTTAATATATTTCTTAATAAATCACCTTTTAAAACTTTATATTAATATTAATTAATTAAATATTCATAATTATTTACATACTTTACAGTGTTATAAGAACTTTTTCATCTTTGTAATAACTTTGTAAGAAACTTTAAATAACTGGTGTAGAAAAAACAACTAGAAACCTGGTGAGAGCATGTGCAGTCGGGGTATTCAACAGAAAACCATTAGATGGTGTTTTAGGTCTCACCGGTTTACTGTACAGTACCACAGGATCTTATTGGGAAAAAATATATAAAATACATATTAAGGAGAGTATAAATATAATAAATATGAATCCAGTAAGAAGATGTGTTTGTTTGTTTGTTTGTTTGTTCGGGAAAGAACTTTCATTTTCCATGTAGAGTCAGGTAGCTGTGCTGTTTATAGACTTATATAACATAATGGATTTGTCACCTTTTATGAGCACCGTAATGAATTTGAGTTCAATTAAACCTTATTTATTTCAGCAAGGGGAAATGATTTGGTTGTCAGAAGAGCGTGGCGATGTTAATGTGGCAACAGTACAGACGTTGAAACACTGATGTAATCAGGCTTTTTTAAAAATTGGAATTACTTTGATGACATTGCGTTGGACAAACGTTAACTACGTGACACTGGGATAACACTGACGTGATGACCCTGGCACTGTGATGCAAATGCAACTTCAAAACAATGTTTATTTATATTTCTTAAATGCACCCTTGAAGTTCTCATTATGCTAATGCAGTTGAGTTGAACAGAGCGAAAGCGCTACAGCACTATAGAGATGCACGAGCGTTTTGTGTCTAACAGAAATGAGTTTGTGTTCAGTAACGAGAGCGCTCGTGAAATACTCGCAAAAATACAACAGGTTATTCCACCACACAAGTTTGTCTATGTTCAGTAGTGTTCATTAATAATTAAGGAATTATTTAGGAATTTATTAAGAAATACGGTGGCATAAATGCTGTTGTTTTGAAGTTGTATTTGCAAGTTTGTGCTGAGGTCATGAATTCAAAATGATCCCAATGTCATTTATCAAAATAATTCTAACAACTCAGTGACACATGTGTACAACGTCATGCGTGGTTAGGGTTAGGGTTCTTGCATGCTTAGAGTTGCTTCTTCTTAACCTTGTGACTTTATAACCATTTTGAAGTTCATTGTGTATGCGGTTTGTATGGTGTCAGGGTTCTCCTGGTCCTCCTGGTCTTTCTGGGTTCCGTGGACGAGCAGGTCGCTCAGGTGTTCAGGGAGAACCCGGGCCGACCGGATCCGCTGGATCACGAGGACCACAGGTAAAGTTTTCTGTTCTTGTTCAGACGTTGTATTATAAAATCTATATTTGCACTCGTCCGTGATGGTGTTTTTTCCGTTAGGGTTTCGAAGGAAGTGCTGGAGATCAGGGCAAACAGGGCCAAGATGGTCCCAAGGTATGGAATGTCTTTCACAGAGAAATTTAAAAAGGACAGAGAGCAAAACTTTCATTCCTAAATGCAAACGTTTTCATCTTCAGGGAGAACGAGGTCCTGATGGTGTAAATGGATCTCCGGGACCGAGAGGTGATAAGGTAAGCTATCAGAAATTGACCATTTAAAGAGTTGAATAAGTGTTAATTTAATGAAATTAATGCATATGTTCTAAAAAGAAGTAGCTTGAATGAAGCAAACAGTCATGGTTAAAGTGAGATAACCAACAAATCTATCTGAGATGGGTGTGACCCAGTATTCTAATGAGCAGCTTGATTGACAGCCCTCTGTTTGTGACCCCCAAAACTAAACACAACTGATGAAAATCAGGATCGTTCTATCTATCAGAATGGTTCTGTGATTTGACTCTTGAAGTCCTTGTGTAGAACCGTACTACACCTTTACAGGGAGAACCTCTTTATAACCATCATGAAAAAAGCCCATGAAGAATGTTTTTGTGTCTACTATCATTACTGCAGCTATCACGGGAGAGTTTCCTTCCTAGATTCACTTGCTAGCGAGCACGAGTTACCTTTTGATTGCGGCCAACTTTCATTTGCTAACCTGCTTCATTCTTCAGACTGGAACTAACAGGAGTTGTGTCTAAATTGAATATTGTTTTAACAGGTCATATTTTGTTAATTTTTAAATTGCGTTAGTGAGAAACACCCATTTATATTATTATTTTTTTATATTTAAAAGGGTCGTCTGGGTCGCAGTGGATTCACGGGTCTGCCAGGACCTTTGGTAGGACCATGCTCTTCTGTGATGATGTTCGTTTTGAAGTTATCAAAAAAAATAATTCTGTTACAATTCTTACCCACACACATTGTTGTTCCTAATAGGGTGAAATGGGAAGATCAGGAGAGCGAGGACCTGAAGGAGAGCCTGGTATCAAGGTTCCTGTGTACATCAGACTAATTATATTTCTGGAAAAAAAATGATGATATTGAAAATAAAAATCTGTGAAGATGTTTGCCCAGTATTTGGCATCTTTTATGTTGTGATTTGGGTTTGCAGGGTAGAACAGGATTTCCAGGAGGACCTGGAGCTAAAGGCCTGAAGGTAGGAAGTGCAGGAGAGCACTTTAAACATGCATAGGACTTTAAAAACATGCATAAAAAGAAACATTCAGCTTATACATTGATCCCACCGACATCCTACTGTATATGCAATACACCCTAATCCATAAACCCTAAACCTGGCTTTTACTGTAGCTGCTATCTCAAACTAATCCTAATCCTTAACATCCAGTAGCTTACCTGCAGGGACATTTACTTCTAAACTCTAATTTATAACTCCTAAACTTACCCCCCTCTTGTAGCTGGAACTCTACAACCAATTGCTTTGCCCAAATGCTTAACTATAACTTTACATCCTTAGACTGATTCTCAGCTCATAACTCCAAACCCTGATGTCTACAGACTCATCACAGACTCAATCTCTAACTTTTGCTAGACAGCCTCCATTAACCTTTAACCCAGTGCTTGAATGTTTTTTTGCTAATTAATATCAGATGATTCATGACTGGGATTCTGATCATCAGCTGAAAATGAATCTTGATTTATTTCTTTTGTATTTAGGGACTTCAGGGGTTTTCAGTGATTCGAGGACAAGATGGAATTCACGGTTCTCCAGTGAGTAGATGCAGTGCACATTGAAAATTCAGTGGTATATCAGGACACCAAAGTAAAACTTAAACAGTAAAACATGTTCAATTTACTTTTAGGGTCTCAGAGGAGCACTAGGAGCAAATGGAGACCCAGGTTCCATAGGACAAAGGGTGAGGAAACATCACTGAGAGCTTTATCCTTAGTCAGGATCATTTCCAGATCATTTTAATGTTTAGAAATACTGATGGATCCGGTTTGTTCTTCAGGGTTTGCAGGGGAAGCCCGGTGCTCCTGGTGTACAAGGTCCTGTTGGAACAAACGTGAGTATAAGTTTGTTTTCTAGCAGGATCATGGTCATTGGATCATCATTGGATCCTGAGCTCCAGTGCAAGATGTTTTATACAGAATGATCTCGGGTTTCCTTTCGCAGGGAGAGCCGGGAAGCAGGGGAACCGCCGGCCAACCTGGAAATCCTGGAGTGAAGGTAAATAGAAAATGATCGCTAAAGTTAATGTTTTTTACTGACAAGGGAGATTTTTCAGGATTGTTTATCATGTTTATTATTTACAAACAAGTTTTTTTTTACAACCTTAGTAATATTCACTAGCTTGTTATTTTAAATATTTGCTCAGCTTGTGGTTATTTTAAATTGCTAAGATCGAGGATGTTGATGTCCAATGGACGTAAAGTTCGAAAAGATCCTGTGGACATAATATTAAGATCAACAAGACTTTGGTTGTCCTGACCAATAAAACTTTTTGTTGTTTTTTTTGTTTGCTTCCTAAAGTGTAGTTATTATGACTGATAACTAAAAGTTTCTGTTTTAATGTTGTTTTGTGGTTTAGCAACACTAATGAAGCACATTAATCTACAGCACTGGATCTCAACCATAAACCTTCATAGTTTAGTGTCTAGTGCTCAACCACACCCACTTTAATTAAGAAAAGGCTGTTAATTAGTTGAGAAAGCACAAACTGTGCAGGAAGGTGTTCCTCCAGAACCAGATCTTAGAGCCAGTACACTAGATCTGCCTAAGAAAGTGTTTATTGACCTTTAATAAAATGCAACTTTAGTGTTGTATCATGCTAACATGTCTGTGTTCTTCAGGGAATAAAAGGGACTGAAGGTCCAAAGGGACGTCCTGGCAGTCCAGGGCAGAAGGTGAGAACATACTACAGCACTTCAGAGTTCTTCTTCTTCTTCTTCTTCTTCTTTGTATGATTATACTTGTTCCTGTCCAACTATGTGTTTACAGGGAGTTCGAGGACACGAGGGTCCTAAAGGACAACCTGGACATCCAGTGAGTTCTCCTCCTAAAAGTGATTTTAAAAGCATTTAAAGCACAAATGTTAGTTCATATTTATTTATGTTTATTTATAATTAGGGAGCTCGAGGTCTGCAGGGAGTAAAGGGTTACCGAGGAGCTCTGGTAAGAAATCACTGCAACAAACTCGATTAATAAAAGTTTTATTAAACATATTTACTGGACAAGTGCTTTTTAAAGAATGCCAATACTAAAGAAACTAGAACTGTCAGAGCTGCTATTGTAGAGAATTAATCAACACCTTCTGAATAATCTGAACAAGCCAGGATTTAACAAGTGTTTTATTTAACAAAGAGCAATTTATAATCATTGATGTGAAGTTTTGTGTAAGGAGAAGTGTGTTTGTGTAACACTAATGGAAGGAGTCTCCAGTGTCAGTGCGGTAACTCTACCTTCAGAACAGAGGAGCTCTCATTACAGTACATGAGCCTGTTGGTGATTATTTTACTGTAACAGCATGCTCTATCTGGTAACCTTGATGTGGCCTAAATTTGGGTATAATTTTAATTGCTTCATAAATTAGGAACTAAACTGAACTTATTTAATTAAAGGCTGTAAAATAATATGAACAGACGGGTATTAGGAAAACACTTTAGTCATACTTGTCCTACCTTAATTAACATCACAAATTATTTACAGTATGTTTATATTACAGGGTGTGCAGGGGAATATGGGAGCCTGGGGTATGATTGGCCTCCAGGGGCCACCAGGGGATCAAGGGCCTCAAGGACCAACCGGACCTGCAGGAGTGCCTGGATATCCTGTATAGAACATTTATAAATAGTATTAATTATTTTCCAGTGCTTACATGAAAGTTATTCCATCTTAAAATTTTCTTTTTTTCTTTAGGGTAAAGATGGACCAGCAGGAGCTTTAGGACCTCAAGGAGAAAAAGGAGATAAGGTCCGTTACCATAACCAAGCGGATTGTTTATATATAAGGTTTAGATTTTTATGATGTTTCCATCTGATTCTTTTCTACAGGGAGTTAAAGGAGCAGAGGGAGAAGAGGGAGTGTCTGGTGTCGATGGTGAGGAGGTAGATTGATTACTGGATTGATCAAATTGTGGAAAGTCTTTAAAAAATGGTAAATTTGGTGACTAAAACTTAGATTTATTCCCTGATTCTGTAACGGCGTGTTTCAGGGCGGAGTTGGACTCAGGGGATCAGTCGGGCGTCTGGGATTTAAAGGAGCGCCAGTAAGTTCTGATTCTATTGTAGGGTTTGAGTTTTAAACTCATGATTTCTGTCTAAAGTAACTGAGATAAAATTGCAATTATAAACAAATTGTGTCACCTTGCATTACAGCCTCGACCTCCAAGTCAAAATCAATTAGGAACAGAGAGAAAATAATGGGGTACAAATCTCTCATTCATAACATTCAACTCAGCTCCAGTGTGGGGCAACATCAGATTACCCATAATGCACTAGTAAGGCACCAATGGGACACCGAAGTGTGAAAATTGCTAGTGAAAAGGTGTTGGTGTAGGACGCTACTGTGGATTAAAAGGAATTATACGGTCCCCTTAGGGTATATAAATTACACTATGTTATGTTAAAGTACATTAAAAGTGGGGCGCCAGAAGTTACCAGTGAAGTACCAGTAATACAGGATGGGATGTCAATGGGGAACTAAAGGAGTGCCAATGGGTATGACTGGTGTATCAGTAGAACACTACTGTGAGTAATATTTTGAATTGAATAGAAGACCAAAAATAGTCTCCTAAAGGGGTGTAAAATATTTCATTAGTAGAATTTTCACTAAAGTGTCCTTTTTCACTAATGATCCCCCTCATTAGACATTAGTGGGGTTTAAATGGAGCAAAATGGGGAACTGACTAGTTACCAATGTGGAACTAAAATGTATCACTGGGGGAATAATGGGTACCAATGTGGTGGCAATAGGACAATAGTGGTATATTCATACAACCAACATGGCACTAGTAAGACATGAATAGGGCAATAAACAACCAACAATTCTTATGAGTGGGCATCAATAGGGCACCAATAGGGCAGTAGGGCGGAACCAATGAGTGATTAAGGAGTGATAATTGTGAACTAATAAACAGCAGTAGGTCTCCAGTGCAGCGCGTGTTCATTTCTCACCCTGACACTATTTCCCAGAATCTCATGAGTGTGAAGAGCCGATGTCGGGAATCTGTAGGATCGTCAAAGTCATGAGCCAAGTGTAGAACCATGTGCGCCAAAATCCACAGTGTTTTCCCACCCCACTGTGGTCATTTACCTTTCTGTTTGTTCCGCTGTCGTCGCCCCACTATGACACACACTGTTATGGAAAGTTCAATGCGTTTCAGGGTGAGCGGGGAAGTCCTGGATTCCGTGGAGTTCCTGGATTAAAAGGTGTCAGAGGAGAACGAGGGCCTCACGGACCAGAGGGAATAAAGGGAACGACTGGACGAGAAGTATGACGTAAAGTAGACTACAGACCAACTAGTTGTTTCAGGTTTTGTAGCAAATATAAAAACATATGGTTCATGATTTCACTTTAAACACCAGTAATTAACCATATAACATCCTCACTAAGAAAAAAACGATGGAATGTTAATGTTGTGGCAACAACAAGCTATTTTTTTTAACAGACTGCATGTTTCTTGTACGGCTCTCTTCCAAATGGTTGAGTCACTTCATGGTAAAAGTCTAAATACATCTACAAATACAAAAAAAAAAAAAAGCTTCCTCATCCATGTTATCTATCATACAATGCAACGAGAAGACATTGAAAAGACATAATTGTTAAAAACACACTGACATATAATGGTTTGTTTTGTTTTAGCATAGCACACCTCAACCAAGTGGTAGAGATGGCTCAATCAGTTTAGGTTAAACACATTTTTCAATTACAATATAGTGACTCAAATTTTACTCTATTGAAAAGAAACAGTTGAACAGAACGTTAAAGTGCAATTATTTTTAAGGGACAAAGTGGCCTTCAAGGGCAATCCGGAGAGCAGGGTCCCCCTGGAGAAAAGGTAACCTTTGATTCAGAGTTTAAAGGTGTTGTTCTGTATACAGGGACTATGTATTTAGAATTGTGTTACTCATGTCTTGAGCTCCATTTAAAATGATCTGCTTATAGTTCATAACTCCAAGGCCTCTAGATTTTTCTTGAGTGGTGTTAGATACTGTATGTCTATAGGGTCAGTCTGGATCCAGAGGACGTCTGGGTTCGGCAGGCAAATACGGACCAGGCGGAGAAACTGGACCTGAGGGTGCAAAGGGTAATAAAGGTGAACATGGGCTTACTGTGAGTACCTCTTTATTCTAAAGAGAAAATATTAAAAGTCCGTCTTATTACAATCACACAGATCTCCAGCAGTGAGTTTTATTGGCTTTAATTGTTATCATTTCAGGGTGAGAGCGGGATCCAGGGGCCTCCAGGTTCTGCAGGTGGACCAGGATTACTAGTATGTGTTTTATGTGTTTCATTAAAGGCATGTCAATTAAATATGTGTTAGTTGGAAATATATCTCATAATATCACCTAAATACAGGGTTTAATAGGAAACAGAGGTCCTGCGGGAGATAACGGACACCACGGGCTGAAAGTAAGTTGTGTTTGTGTAATGAAGGTACGCATTGGCAGTGTGCTTTTGTCTCATTTAATCCAGTTAGAGGTTTTGCTTTGGTCGATAGGGAGACGCTGGTGAACAAGGGGAACCTGGAGCGCTGGGGCAAGAAGGGCCAGCAGTATGTTTATTTATTGTTGTTGTTGTTTTTTTCATTTATAAAATGAAACAGTTATATTTTAAGTGACTGTAAAATTGCTGTATCTAATTCTGACTTATAATTTTTAGGGTATTGAAGGGTCAAGAGGAAAGAAAGGAGAGGCCGGAGAACCAGGCAAATATGTGAGCATTTCATAAAAATATACAGAAATATGAAACAGCTTCTACGTTGCATGCTTTTGTTGATATTATATAGTAAACACTGTATCAACTGTACATCGGTGTACTTGGATGTTCTTGCATTTTTTTAACTCAGGATTTTAATGTGCAATATGTAACGTATGTGCAATATCTCCTGTTTTCATTAAAACTTTTATCATTGCTATCTATCTATCTATCTATCTATCTATCTATCTATCTATCTATCTATCTATCTATTAAAATATTTCTTTAAAGTAGTAATTGTAATTAACTGTATTAAATTGTTTATCACTGCATATTTTTTGCTCATAATGTGTATTTGAAAAGTTTTCTACCACATAAAAATATGTATTTCCTTAGGGACCTGTGGGACCCCTGGGACCTAAAGGGCCTCCTGGAGAAAAAGGTACACCAGGACCTGCTGGACCTCCAGGTAACACGGGGATCAAAAGTCAACCAGGACCAAAAGTAAGTCTCTGAAATTGTGCATCAGTTGTAGTTGTGTGTTTTTTTTTCTTATGTTAAAGTTTTTGCATGTTTATGTGTTTTAAGGGGGAAATGGGACTTCCTGGAAATAAAGGCAGCAAAGGTGTTGCTGGAAAACCGGTAAGGCTGTGTTGGTCTTGGTTCATCTTTATTCCATTATTTATAAGTACAAACTTATTAAAATAATAACTACAATTCTGCACTTGCCAAAATGAGTAAATGAGACAAATGTTTTCTTCAGGGAGCTCGAGGCCTGAAGGGAAAACGCGGATCTCGTGGGAGTCCAGGAAAACCAGCGAGTATCACTGTTACTTCCTGCTACAGTTTAATGTCCTATCTGTATCTGTACAAAGCCATTAAGGAGTTATCTGTATAGTCTCTATATTAAAAACTCAAGTCCATTGATTGTTGAAAATATGAACTCATTTTAAATCCAGTGGCTGCAACATCCTCCAAAAAGGTGGGACATGGCAAAATATTCATTCCTACTGTAATAACAATTGGACAAGTATAAATTACTGTCCAAGGTAATGAAAAACAGGTGCCGTTAAACAGTGGAACCAATGATGTTCTAGTATACAAGTAGTTTCAAAGAAAGGCCTAGTCCTTCTACAGCGTGGACGGGACGAGACTCTGCGGATTTACCAACATATACACCAACAAATTATCCAGGATAACATTCCCTGGTGGTGTCAAGGGCGGGACCGAAAGAACACTTCTCTGATCCCTCAGACATCACTGTCTCAAAAATCGTTATGGTTCTGAAATGCGATTATGAAGTGGGCTCTGGAGCATTCCAGTAAACCTTTTTCCATTAACACCATCCCTCGCTGCCTTTTTAAACACCTCTTAAGCCTTAAGGAAGCTGTACATCAATACTGTCCAAAGGCGGCAAAGACTTCCCTAGTCTCATCTGAGAAGGACAGCAGCACACAGGAAATGTGTTTTATGGTCTGATGAGTCGACATTTCAAATAGTTTTTGGAAACTGCAGCTGTTCCGTTTTCTGGGTCAAAGAGGAAAAGGATCATCCAAGCTGATGTCAGCGTCTGGTCCAAAAGCCAGCACCAGTCAGAGTGTGAGAGTGTGCCAGTGCCCGTGGCAGGGGTGAACCACATCTTTGTGAGGCCACTTAATGGAGCAAAGTGTGCAGCCATGACAACGAAGTCCCTGGACAAGTGCACAGCTAAGAACCTGCCTAATGCAGGGTCAGGGGTAGCTCTAGGACTACGGTTTGGAAGGTTCCAGGTTCAACCCTCAGCACCAGCAAGTTGCCCCTGTTGGACCCTTGAGCAAGACCCCCTAACCCTAACAATCTGCTCAGATGTAAAATGAGATACAAATGTAAGTTGCTCTGGATAAGGGCGTCTGTACTGATAATGTAATGGACGAAAGCTGTTGGATAGAACTTGTTTGAAGGATGTTTCAGCCACAAGATTATCAATCATTAAATAATGAGCTGTTATAGTGTTTTTTAAATTGTGCAAGGTGAAGAGACTTAACAAATGACAAATTTTTGGTTTTATTGCCAATTTCCATACTGTCCTGATTTAGTTTGAAATTGATGTTGTACTTTAATTAAAAACTGATATAATAATAATAATAATAATAATAATAATAATAATAAAGTCAGATTTTAATTTGCCTTATTTTAGGGTCAAGGTGGCACTGATGGTTTACTTGGAGTGCAAGGCAACGAGGGAGATCCGGTCAGAATGACTTTTACCTTATTTATTAAAACAGACTACTGTATGGCTTTTGACATTTTTCCTGAGATTTTCCTTTTATGGTCATTGTTTCCTGTTTTTTTTTTTTTTATTGTAATTAATTATTACAACAGTTGTGGTCCTGCTGGTAAACATTGTTTATAAATTTTTCTATGAAATTAAATCTCTTGTAATTTTTGTTCGCTGGTTATGTGCCTACTGTAGGTCTTTAACTTCTTTAATAATATTTTTTTACTCTATTTTTCTTCACCTATTTGGTTTCTTGTCCTTCCAGTCTTCAATTCTTCACTAGTTTAGGCTCACACGTTCTATACCTCTCCAGATCTTTAACTGTGTGCTTCCTCAGTGCTATAGTTCTGTAATTCCATCCCTCCTGTCTGTCCAAGGTGTTTAATTTCCTATTTCTTTAATTACTTTATTTCAAAGTTTCATAGTTTTATGATTGTGCTAATTAATGATCTGTGATAACTTTTGATCATTTAACACATTAAGCCTAGAACCTTAAAGCCCTGAATTCTTCACCACCTTCCACTTTATATTTTTTTCACATTGTTGTTGTTGTTGTTGTTTAGGGTAACAGAGGACATGGAGGACCCCTGGGACAACCAGGAGAGCCTGGCAGGCCAGTGAGTGGATAAACATTAAATTTGAAATAACTATTTATAAAAATTAAATAGTGTTAATATTATTTACCTTTAAACCTCACAGCGTCCAGCAGGAGCTCCGGGCTTTCAGGGGGAACCAGGAGTGACTGGGATAAAGGTGCAGCGATTAGACCACAAGTTTTTATTTGTTTATTTATTTTAATGTGTATATAATTTTTCTATGAACTATAAAACAGAACATTGTTATTACAGGGTTCCTCTGGAGAATCAGGAGAACCTGGACCTTCTGGACCCGTTGGACCAAGAGTACGTTACAGCGATACATGTAACATGTGAAACCACTTCACTTAAGTTTGTTATTTAAAGATTGAATGTGTGCTGGTGTTGTGCAGGGGATTCCTGGACTCGGGGGTGAAAAGGGACACGTTGGTCTTCAAGGACCAAAGGTGCACACACACACACACACACACACACACACACACACACGCATCTCATTTTTATTAGGAAAGAAATCACAATATTGCCGGATATGTTTTACAAATATAACCTTAAACATATGGGCTGCTTTTAACTGTAAGATTTTTACAAATGATGTGTTGGTTGTGGAGTGAAATCTGTGGTATAACAGGAAGAAGCCCGAGTCCTGGCATCCTCCTGTAGTTTGGACCAAAATCTCAGATTGTGAACACGAAACTAATGTCTCCAAAAAAATGCCCAAATAAAAATTCACTATTGTCTACAGTAAGTATCAGTGCAGATTAATTATGTGTGTTTAAAACAGTTTTCATTTAAAGCACATTTGATCTACAGGGAACGTCGGGTATCCGTGGAATCCCAGGAGTCGGAGGAACACCAGGACTGAAGGTGATGTCGATCCCAGAAACACTTTCAATAAGTAACCCAAATTCATGACCAAATAATAAATGCTTGGACGTGTTTATCGTATCCAAAGGGGGAACCAGGTGTTATAGGACCTAAAGGCCAGGCAGGTGTGAACGGTGCACAGGTACGACTGTATTTTTTATTTCCTATTATTGCGTTTTCTATGTTTAACTTTTAGTAAGATGTATTCCCGTGTATTCGTGGCAGCTGTGATAAAGAATTAATGCTAGAATTCATAAAAACAGAATAATGGATCAGTTGTTTCTCTTCCCACCTTTTTATCCATCAGTTTTTCTTAAGAATTCATGTACCACATTATCCATGGATCTCAAATTCGAATTCAAATTTTATTTAGCATGTACACAACCACACACAGTGTGACATGCAGGGAAATGCTTATACGACTGTCCGTGATCTAAAATGGTGAGATAGAATAGAATAGAAAGATTTAACTACAATGAAAAAAACACTAGAGAATAGAATTTTACACTAAATTAATAAATAATTTGAAAGCCCACATTAGAAATTTTGCCAAAAATTTGCCCCGGCATACGAATGACCCGAACCGAATGCCGGCTACATTGCGCGTACGTCTGGGAGCCGTTCAAAACATGTCTGCGTCAGTGGAAAGTCAAACAAAGCGAACATATTTTTGTGGCTTTTTTTTGCATTATGTGATTTAGTGAAGACACGGCACCATGGGTCCCAAAAATGTTAGCAAGGACGGTAGCAAGAAGAAAAGGGAGCCGCTTTCAGTTTGGTTAAAGAAGCCGGTGCCGAGAGGAATCATAAACTGAGAGGTATAAAATATATCTATATAGTAGGGTAAAGATATGACGTGTGTGTATGACAGCAGCAGAATGATCGATCCATGAAGTATGAAATGTAATGATGCGTGTTTGTCAGCCACAGTGTTACTGTCTGTGTTTCAAAGTGGCACTTGGTTCTCATTTTATGTGTTAATGAGCCAGAATGTGGGTGTGCAAACAAGAACAAAAGACGCTCAACGTATGAGCAGTGTGCAAATGTGGAACATAGCGAGTGATGTGCTCCATCATGACCCTGATGTGTTAGCAGGTGTGTTAGCAAGCGCTTTCCTGACCACAACAGAGAGAACAGTCCATCACAAACCAGGTTGTGATGTCTCCCATCAGGATGGTCTCTATGGTGTAGAAGTAAAAAGTCTCTCGGGCATTCGAGGTGGTAGAGAAGGGCCTTCTTCACCACGATGTTCATGTGACAGGACAGGTTCTGCGTAATTTTATCTCATTGTCCATGGTCCCACCTAGCCATGCAAGGATCCATTTATGTATAGAACTGTCCACAAATTTATCAAAGATTTATCCATCTATTTATCCCACCACCAATTATTAATGATTCATTCACCCATCCATTTGTCCATCCGTCCATCCATCCATCCATCCATTTGTCCATACATCCATACATCCATCTATCCATCCATCAATTAGTCTTTCATTTACAAATCCATCCATCCATCCCACCATCCATCCATCGATCTATCCATCCATTCATTTATCCATTTACCCTACCATCCATCCATACATCCATCAATCTACCCTTGGGTCCATCCATCAATTAGTCTTACAATTATATATCCATCCATCCATTCATCCATCCATCTATTTAAGTATCACATATTTAATGACCATCAACCTATAGATCCATCTGTCCATATAAGACTCAATCCCTCCATCTGAGCCGCTTTACTGCTGAATATATTACTTGCCATTTCTCTGTTTTTCCCACAATTGTGAAGTTGTTGTTTCTGCTCAGGGTGATGTGGGTCCTCGTGGTCCTCCAGGTCAGCTCGGACTTCCCGGTCTTACTGTAAGTCACAAAGTGAAGGAGAATAAACCAATAATCATAATAAATCTCACAGTAATGTCATGATCTCATTTAAATCTTGTTTTTCCTCCACACAGGGCATTTTAGGGAAGAAGGTAAAAGTGTTCATGTCTTTTTCCTTCATTTTTAATAACTAGTGAGGAACGTTAAGGTGGAGTGAGAAACTGACTCCGTAGATTATGTGTGTAAAGGGACACATTATTTCAAAGAATATTTTCCTGTTTATTAAACTTTATTTCCATAAACAGGGACTGAAGGGAGCGAGAGGATCCTCAGGACCGAAAGGAAGGAAAGGACAAAGAGGAGAACCGGTAACGTGGTTTTATTCACTGATTTAAAATTAAGAGAGAAAAAGAGACAAACACTAGATGAACCCGCAGTAATACCTGAGACGCTCACATTCTGGTCCATTCTGGAGTAACTATTAGTTATATTATAGTTTATCACTTCAGATTGCTCCAGAAACTGAATATTTACTGATGGATGTGTTTTTCTATCCCATCGTGCTCTTTAAGGGGAAACCAGGACCTCCTGGAGGCACCACAGAGACCAACAGAGGTGGAACACAAAATGTTGGTAGAAATACATTTAATTAGAATGAGTTGTGGTTGGATCGTTATCACAAAGACTCGTGCACGTGTAAGATTGTACCGGAGCGTTCCTCAGTCTAACACGTTCTTCTCCTCCTCAGACAAACCAGTTCCGATCTCAGAGGAGAGAAAGATCTCAGAACGCAGCTCAGGGGAACGAAAACGCAGAAGATCCGCCTCGAGGAACTAAAGCGCACCCGGCATCTACGTGCAGGGAACTCACACTCGATCGTCCTCACCTGGAAGACGGTCAGGACGAGGGACTGTTACCTGTGTATCTCAGTACAACATCGGTTTAGGGAAAGGAACAACACCTTCTAGATAAGACGTGGTGCTACAGTGTGGTGTTAGTCGTGTCCTGTAGGGTTTTATCACATGTCTCAATGCACTTGTAGCTGGAACAGAAAACTCTTCAGTTCTCCTCATCAGCTGCTTCATGTTTTTTGTTACCAGTTTAAATGTACTAACAGCCAGGTCCATAAGTATTTGGACAGCGACACAGTTTCTGCACACCACCGCGATGGATTTAGATTTAAGTCTGTCCATGTCCACGGCCTCTAAAGTATTTGGACAGCCCACTCGTTGGCAGTTTGATGGGCAGTTGTGGTGTTTTTTTCGTGTTTATTTCTTGGGAAATGCAGGAGATGAAAGATCTGGAGAGAGAGAGAGAGAGAGAGATGAAACTTTAGGATGTTTTTCTTGTTTTTATGCAGGATTTTATTACGTGGATCCGAATCACGGCTGCCCGTTTGATGCCCTGCACGTTTTCTGTAACTTTACGGCCGGTGGACTCACCTGTGTCTCGCCTGTCCAATCACAGGTAAGAGAGAGAGAGAGAGAGAGAGAGAGAGAGAGACGTAATGAGGTGTTTCATTGTTACTATGGAAACGATAACTATTATAATTTTATTATATAATTATTTGTTAAAGTGACTCTTTTATCTTTAGTTCACAGGAGCGCCGCGTGTGATGACGGGAAACAGAGGAGTGCAGAGTGACTCCAGGGTCAGAGACTCAGCAGTAATCCTCTCATCTAAACACCTTATATGATTCATTGTGTAACATTTGCAAGGTTTTTATTCATTACATAAGATTAAACTCTCTTGTGCCATTTTTTATAAATGTTAATCGAATTAAAGTTAAATCAATAAACATATCCAGATTTACAATCCAGCTAAAGACATTTATTATGATTCACTGATTTTACATACATAAAATCATATCTATATACACATTCTGTGGATAACAGCGCATCACAAAAAAACTTAGGTTTTCACAGACTGGATCACAATAATATTAATAGTTTTTTAAAAAAATGCTAACAAAAAAAGCAACATACTGTGCAGTTTACAACATTCATATATAAATTATGGCACTAAACTCCTGAACTCATCAAAAATCTATGATTTAAACACGTCTTTAAAAACTAAAAAGAAAACAAACAAAAAACAAACTAGTAATTAAAAAGATGGATGGAAATGTTAAAGAAATAAAAAAAATTAATAAAAAACATTTAATTATTTTAAGTATAAGTAATAAATTAAGCAATGCTATGTTAAAAATCTTTAAACAATTTCTTAAATTCTCTTTATATCTCTTTAAAGTTATTACAGATTTATAAATTAACATGTTAACAAAAAAATTACTGGTTTAGACCCAAAACACACCTTATATTTTACTTTCTGAGAATATAATTCTTTATTAAAAATACAAATGTTCTTTGATCTACAGTTTATCTGTTACATTGTATGATAAATGTTCTATCTGATGTTAGGGTTTATTTGTGTGTGTGTGTGTGTGTGTGTGTGCACAGTTGGAGTATTCACAGCTCGATGTGGTCCAGCTGAGGTTCCTGCGTCTGCACAGTGCTTCTGTTACTCAGGCCCTGAGCGTCTCCTGCTCCTCCGCTCCTCTGCTCACACACCTACAGGTTCGGGGAGATTCTGGGGCTGAACTCCGTCTCTCCAGCACCGCTGACTCGAGGAACGGCTGCGAGGTGATGCACCACAAACACACCAATAATTGATAAAACCTTATTTAAATAAAATGTGTGGTATTTCAGGCACACTGACACTTTTTGGTTTCACTTTATGTTATAATTTAAATTTTATTTGTCACACATTTACATTATGTTTATATAACTCACAGGTTCAGCTAAGATTTTCAGAAACAGGAGAGAGGATGAACCTGCTTCCCATCAGAGATCTGCACTTATCAGGAGGAAAACTACCAGGATCCAGCTTCAGGGCTGAAATTGGACCTCTGTGCTTTTTATAGCGCCATCCAGAGGCACTAATGAGTCACTGCACTTAAAATAGATAAAATTTGACAAAATCTAAATATAAATAGCATAAGTGTAAATATGTATGTGTATGATAAAATGCAGTTTGTCTCTGTCAAAACTTGAAATGAATTTATTTTAACTTTATAACATTTTTGGGAGCAAATTTGATTTAAACGTTTGACAGTAAAAAGAAAATCAGTTAAACAGCACAAATATTGTTTATATTAATTTATTTGGTGAGAATAAAAATCTTATAGCATAATAAAACTTATGCTATAAGTGTTAGAGATTTATAGCATAAAAAGCATCAGAATGTTTGGTACTTTTGTAAAGTGTTGTTTCACAAGTAAATAAAAAAGGTTTAAATAATTAAATGTCTTTGAATTTGGATCACAAAAACATTATTAAACATACAGCTTCAAATTATAAAAAAGATTTATTTTTGTATATATGTCTTTATATTATATTATATTATATTATATTATATTATATTATATTATATTATATTATATTATATTATATTACATTATACTATATTATATTATATTATATTATATTATATTATATTATATTATATGTTGTGGTTACCACTGCTTTCTCACACCTCCAGGGTTGGGGGTTTGAATCTCTCCTCCTGTGTGTGTGTGTGTGTGTGTGTGTGTGTGTAATCCTGGAGCCTATTCCAGGGGGGCGGGGAACACACAAAGTATAAGTGTAGAGAATAGATAGAATGATGGATTATATTAATTATTATATTGTGTAATAATTTTACAGTAAGATTTGTTTAAATATAATAACTCTTCCTTCCAGACTTTCTTAACGAGGTTGTGAAATTGCTTATACAATTATATATGTACAGTATAGTCATAATAATAATAATAATAATAATAATAATAATAATAATAAAGGGAAGGTAATTCAGATTTTAGTATTTATATATTTATACATACATGTATGTATATTAACAGCAATTAACTAATGTACTTTTTTAAATTCATATTTTAATTATATTAAATTCAAATTCAAATTTATTATTATTATTATTATTATTATTATTATTATTATTGTTATTATTATTGAGTTAAAGTCCCTACACGTGATTGGTCAGTTTCACAGACATTACCCCTTCAGCCAATGGGAAGAGGCCGGTGTTATCGTAGCTGGCCCAGGCCACGCCCCCTCAGCCCGATCCTTCCGCATCATGCCGCGGCGGTTTAACCATCAGCGGAGATCAAAGGAGTCGGAGATCAGCGCGCGCAGGGGGTAAAGATTCTATATAATTTCACTCTCATTCAGTACACACACACACACACACACACACACACATTGAGCACGAACAAATACACAGTCACACTCTTCCTCGAGTGGCCTTTAAACACACACACACACACACACACACACACACACACACCGTTTCTCATGCAGTTGTTACATTGTATACATTTCTTTCATCTCGTTCCGTTTTGTTCTTTGATGTCTGATATAAAACAGAGGATCAGTTCTTGTGTGTGTGTGTGTGTGTGTGTGTTTGTTTCCTTCCTCCTCAGTGTGTGTAGGAAGTGTGAAATTCAGTTCTGCTCCTCACAATCTCTGACTCTCTCTCTCTCTCTCTCTCTCTCTCACACACACACACACCCCTGGTCCAGGTTCGGACGTGGTGTCAGGTGACGGTGATGGAGGACCTGAGAGGACGAGTTACTCATCGAGCTCCACTTAAGGAGGCAAACCTGAGGGACAGAGACAGCACCGAGACAGGAGGAGACGTACATAAGAGCAGGAATGGTTAGTGTGTGTGTGTGTGTGTGTGTGTGTGTAGGAGTGTGTACATACGAGTCCGGACTTGTTAAGAGGTGTGATGATGGGTAATGACACATGCTTTATGTTCAACAGTTACAGTGGTGCTGTGTGCAAATTACATTCTGACTCTTAACTTTGCCTCAGTCCCTGCCTCAATCTCTGTCTCTCCTGCCTCGTCTCAATCTTCAACTCCCCTGTCTCATCTTGAATATTAATCGCCCCTGCCTCGTCTCGATCTCCCATCTTAGTTGCCTCGTTTTGATTTCCTCCCCTGCCTTATCTCGATCTCCATCTCCCCTGACTCGTTTCAATCTCCCATCTCACTTGACTCTTTTTGATCTCCTCCCCTGCCTCGTCTACATCATCTTCTCCCCTGCCTTATCCCGATCTCCATCTCCCCTGGATATCCATAAATTATTATTATTATAATTATTAAGATTTACCGCAACATGTAAATTATTATGTTTAACGTTTGTGTGTGTGTGTGTGTGTGTGTGTGTGTGTTATTTCAGCACTGCTCTCTGTTATCGATGTCATTACTTCTCCATCTGTCTCTCCTCATGCTGTTGCAAAAGTAAATATTTGTTGTAGAAGGTTAATTATTACCCGAGGCCGCGGCGTAGCAGTGATGTCACCGTGACCGCGAGCTCCAGACTTCTGATCGCTGAGTCAATTATTCTGACAATCATTCTAATGCAACAAACACATTTAATCTCTCCGCTTTAGGAAGTGTGGAGCTGGCGAGGAATATGAAGGAGAAGCTGCTGCTGAGGAGGAGAGTCGAGGTAACTCCATCTCCATCTCGCACCCTGAGCCAGAGACGAGCTTTAAATGAGCGCGAGGCACAGAAAGGGAGAAAATGTGAAGGGCATGAGAAAAGAAACAGATGTAAAATAACAGGCACAGCAGAGAGTGTATGAGAGAAAGAAAAGAATAAAAAGAGAGAAAAGATTGGGAAAGAGGAAATAAGACACAGAGAAGAAAGATGTCATGGTGTCTCACTCCTTCTGTCCTCTGAATGAGAGATATGATGAAAGAGATAAAAAAAAGAAAAGTCAGCTAGACAGCAAAAAAGAGTTGGGAGTGGAGAGATAGATGACGCAATGCAGAGAGAAAGAGAGAGAGAGAGAAATGGGTTTAATGTAGGAGTGATTGTGAAAGTGTAAAAAGTGAGGAGAACTTGGAGAACATGGGCTGGAGTCTGAACATTTGGCTTCAGAAGAGAGAAGACCTTCCTGAGTGGTGAACACTGAGACAACAAGGACAAGATTTTCATACCGTAAAAAGCGTAGTAGCATTGAGACACTGGCAGGGTTTGAGATTTAAAAGCCAAAAAAGCTCTGAGTCACAAAAGGCTGTGACCTTTGGCAGGAAAAAAAGGAGAGAGTTTTAAAAATAACCGAAGGCCTGAGAACATGGAGGATAAGAAGCTGAGAAGGACGGCGGAGATAAGGAAGATGTCAGTTAAAAGTAACAACGAAGAGAAGAAAACAGATATAGTTAGGATGAAGGTGAGAAGACGGCGTCAGGATACAGTAGAGAGAAAGAAGAAGAGAAATGGAGAGAAACTGCTAAATGAGTAGAGAAGGTCGGCTGAGACCCTGCAGGCCCCGTCACTGGTGGGAGAGAGACAGAGAGAGACAGTGAGAGACAGAGAGAGACAGTGAGAGACAGGGAGAGACAGTGAGAGACAGGGAGAGACAGAGAGAGACAGAGAGAGACAGTGAGAGACAGAGAGAGACAGTGAGAGACAGGGAGAGACAGAGAGAGACAGTGAGAGACAGTGAGAGACAGAGAGAGACAGTGAGAGACAGAGAGAGACAGTGAGAGACAGTGAGAGACAGAGAGAGATTAGAGTTTCTGTGATCTGAACTAGGGAGAAAGATACTTTAGAAAGCTTCAGGTCTGATCATTTTCCCAAACTTTCAATTTAAGAGGAAGAAAAAAAAGAGTGCGAAAGTGTTAAAGAAATAAAAAAGAGAAGAGAGAGAGAGAGAGAGAGAGAGAGAGAGAACACTGGGATGTAAATCAGTTGCAAATGTGCTAATGCAGTGTGTGTGTGTGTTGAAATCGTTGTTTTAGCTCCAAAAATCACGTCTCAGCCGCACCCTTTACCCGCACTTAGTACTTCCTGTTACTCAAGAATGGCTGAACAAATATCGATAATAATAATAATAATAATAATAATAATAGAGCCACAGTGGTGTAGTGCTTAGCACAGTAGCACCTCCAGGGTTTGGGTTCGAGACCCGTCTCAGGTCTGTGTTATTGTGTAGATTGCCTTCCGTTCGGCTGCCCGGTGGTTGAATGAACCTCCTCTAGGTGTCCGCCCCAGTTTCTCCCTAATTTAATCGTATCCCGTTCCTCCCTGTCACTGGGGGGCTCCAACATTAGAGCCACTACTACCACTCAGGGTGGGCCAAAGACTATCAGGTCTTTCCTGTGAACCACGTGATGCCAGCCGACCGCATCTTTTCGAACTATTCACTTACTAAACTTACTTTTTTTGACATCATTATTGGGGGACTAACAGCAGGCCTCCTCCAGATTCCCCCAGATTCAGTGCAAAACACGATGCCTTAGCAAGTGACAATATGTTTAACCTAGGCAAAAATTTTAATATTATTTATTATAAGAAATGAAAAACAAACAATAAACCAAAGATACGGTGCGATATCTGTTTCGGCACATTGCAAAGCGTAGATTTCTTGTTTTGCCAATTAACACTTAAAAATGTACTGAAGTAAAATATATGACTATATATAAAGTCCAAATAATTATATGTTCTTTATTAATTTTAATTAAATCGGAGAAGTTTGAACTTGCTAAGATGTCGCGTATCGTAGCGTATCAGCGTCAGTGCTGTTATTAAATATCAATTAATTATTAAACCTGTTGTCTCTTAGGAACCCGGAGATTTACACACCTACTTCAGACCGTGTCATTCTCAGCACATTACCCAGAATGCATTGCACACAGTGTTTAATCGCAGGTCGGACTGCAGCAGAATGTTGATGTGAAACAGGAAGTGCGAGTCTGATGGGAAAGATCACGAGGTTGTTTAGTGACAGACGGGAATCGGTCACACCGCCTCGGTGAATCATTTCATACGACCCATACGTCAGAGTGAGGTCAAAGGCCGAGGACACGCCCGTACTGTATGACTAAAAGTAATTGCTCCTCTTGGACGTCACGCTGCATTATTCTCACGTGGTGGTTGTTTTATATTCAGGACTAAAGGTGTCGTGGAGAGGATTGAGTGAGATTAGTGTGAGACACGGCCCGGGAGGGTACAGAACATCACCCATGGTGACTGAAGCCTTTTAAAATACATTCAGCGTTAAAGTGTTGATGGCAGGAGACACAGCGACATCTAGTGGTTCGCAGAAATGAAAGCAGCTGAACTGAAATAAATCTAATGAATGAACAAAAATCAATCAATCAATCAATCAATCAATCAATCAATCAATCAATTCATTCCTTAATAAATCAGTAGAATGCTTCTTAGACAAGACCTGCAGATTCACCTGCACAGTCATCACCACATCGGGGAAGAAGTCGACTATTTAAGCAGCACATTTATAACATAATTTAATCATCAGTATGTCCTAAATATTATTGTTATTACATGTTGTGACTATTGATATATTATTGTTATTACATGTTGTGACTATTGATATATTATTGTTATTACATGTTGTGACTATTGATATATTATTGTTATTACATGTTGTGACTATTGATATATTATTGTTATTACATGTTGTGACTATTGATATATTATTGTTATTACATGTTGTGACTATTGATATATTATTGTTATTACATGTTGTGACTATTGATGTATTATTGTTATTACATGTTGTGACTATTGATATATTATTGTTATTACATGTTGTGACTATTGATATATTATTGTTATTACATGTTGTGACTATTGATATATTATTGTTATTACATGTTGTGACTATTGATATATTATTGTTATTATATGTTGTGACTATTGATATATTATTGTTATTATATGTTGTGACTATTGATATATTATTGTTATTACATGTTGTGACTATTGATGTATTATTGTTATTATATGTTGTGACTGCTGAATGATTGTATTAACATTCTGCAGGAGCTGAGACTTTTGACAGTGAAATATTAATAATAATAGAGCCGATTAATGTGTTATTGTATTGATTTGTCTTTTTCGTGTCACTGCAGCAGCTGAAGGTGGACTTGCTTCGGCACTTCGACTCTCAGCTGAACGAGTTCGTCGACTCTCTGGATGAATACCACGATCTGGGCTCTTCCTCACCCTCCTCTTCCTCTCAGCCTCCTACAGACCCGGAGGGAACCAAACTCAGGTACTCGAGCCAAACGGCTGAACTGAAAAGGCACGTGCACGCTGACTCTTTTAAACCTTATAATAATATAATATATTAATCTTGCTCTGTGTATTTCTGCACACATTAATGTTAAGTCACAGCGCTGCTGAGGTCCTCATTCTGATTGGTTAGATGGTTTTATTTATTATATTTTTTAATGATTTTAATACACCGTACTGCTGTCATGTGATCGGTTGATTCCATGACTGCATGAATGATCAGAACTACTGACTCATGCTGGTTTCTGATTGGACAGACAGCTGTGGCGCTTTGTCACTCAATAATTACATTAATAATTAAGAAACTATTTGAGTGACACAATGGCATTATTGTTGTTATTATAGCAACCATAGCACTGGTGCTATTGCATTTTTATTTTTTATTTTCATATTTTCATTTGTAAGAAATTTAAAGGTGTACAGCGCCTCCATGTGGTCAGTCTGTAGATTCCAGGGGCAGTTGATGCTCTGCGTGTTAATCTTCACCTCCATTCTCTCTCTCTCTCTCTCTCTCTCTCTGTCTCTCTCTGCAGGTCTTCTCAAGGTCAGAGTAAACATTTTGTGGTCCGTCGATCTATATTAGAGTAAGTAACAAAGTAAATGCACCTTTATTGCAAAACTAAATATGCTTTTTATGTAAAAATAAGGCTTTTTAAGCTTTTAGCAAATAATAATTTAAAGCAACAATTTTTACTGGTCAAATGCTTCTAGAAGCTTACAATAATTTTAGTATTAATACTCATAAAGAAATATGAATAATTTACATTTAAAAATGTTACATTTTAAATTTTAATGAAGCGAGACAGTGTAACACTTTTTAGGACGCATATAAAATCATCTCTCCAAAACTGATGAACTGCATAAACTTTAAAAGCAGCTTCGTTGACATACATTTCTGTATTATATGTATAATATTAGTACGAGTGTTTTGGACGAGTGTGAGATCATAAATCTGACTGTAAATCTGAATACCAGGTTCAGCCAGAGGAATAAAGGAAAGTCTAAAGTCATCAGGACAGTTAATGATCTTTAGAGCGTTCTTAATTAAAACCAAGTCTGTGCAACCAGAGTGTTTATTATTAACCGTGATGAGACAGCGAGACTAAACCACCGTACAAGGAATAAAACCAGGTTTAATAAAAGACCGATGAGAGCTTTACACACTTCAAAAGAATTCATCTTCCTTACTGTCCCTCGCTGTTGGAATGTTTTTACAGATGATTCCAGTGTTTATACTCAGATCGGTCTCTGTTGTGAGAGTAACACAGTGTACAGGTCCGTTAATAAACAACAACAAAAAATCATGTTGTTTAAAAACTTTGTGTGAAGTTAAGGGAGCTCTTTTCATTATGTTTATAAACACAAAAAACACAATGAATACAAACTGCTGACATAATAAGTGTTTCAGAGACAAACAAATAAACCAACACAACAACAACAACATCAAAAACACAAGAAAGTAGGATTTAACACCTAAAGAAACAGGAAAGGTGCACGACAATAACTCTTCACGATAAAGAGGGAAATGACAGAGGATATGAAAGTGTTTTTTTTATGAACTCGAGCTTCAGCGCCCCTTAGCTTAAATAATTTTTATTCCAAATGGAGGAAAGACATCTTCCTCTTTGTCTACCTGTTTCTGATTTAAGTGCAAAAGAATTGCTGGTTAAAGTTTCTCAATTTTGAAAGAGTTAGATATAATTTAACACTCTGTGTCCAAGCCTTTAACTTTCTCAGAATACTGTTAATTCTTCCTTTTCTCTCTTTTACAGTTATTGAGCTGTTAATGTGTCACAGTTTAACCTAAAATGTTCTGGAGTCTGCGGGTTGAATACTTACAGTACGCTGAAGTGTTTTTATAGATTTGGTTTTCTCTGACCAAACCGTAAATGCTGTAGCTGTAATATATTTGTTTACTTTGGAAAAAGTTTGACAATTAGACTAAAACACAGACAAACAATCCCGACACTTATGATACTGTATGTGTTTATTAACAGTTAATTAGACAGAACTGATCAATTACAGGTTTTCGGGAGGTGGGAATACTTTTGCAAACCACTATAACTACACTTCTACCTATAAATATTATATTTGTTGTTTATTTGGACAGTGAGCTGTTTGAGGTGAATCACATCCGGACGATTTATCACATGTTCATCGCCCTCCTCATCCTCTTCATCTTCAGCACGCTGGTTGTTGATTTCATCGATGAGGGACGGTGAGTTACATTTTTTGTGGACTTTATGAAGCCTCGAGCACACTGGGAAAGGCCTTTTTTAGACTTATAACTAATAAAAATTGATTAATTGTCTTTGTGATAAAAACTGTCTGACAGTACCTTTTGTCCCCCTCTCTCTCTCTCTCTCCATCTATCCATCCATCTCCTTATTTTTTCCTCCAGGTTGGTGTTAGATTTTGACCTGCTGGTGTTTGCATTCGGGCAGTTCCCCCTGGTGGTCGTTTCGTGGCTCTGCATGTTTGTTTCTGCACTTGTTGTTCCGTTCACGCTCCTTCGTTGGTGGGCCGGTGTTTATTCTTCCTCACACCATAGAACATTCTACACACTCATCGCTGTGACCATCCTGCTCCTGTACCAAAGCCTCGGACTCGGCTTCCTGCCCACGTACATCGTGCTGAAGAACAGCCTTCCTCCCGCCTCCTGCTTCATCCTCATCCTCGAGCAGGTGCTGAACTGCTAGGATTCTGATTTCCTCTCATCCAAAACAGAAACTCAAATGCATGCATGAACCTCCTACTGAATCACTCTTTCCTCTTCCTCTTTATGTCAGGTTTATTACTTCATTCACACTAAATGCTCTGCTTCAAGTTTTAGCGCTAAGTGAATGAGCTCCGCAATGAGAGCCGGCATGTGTGAAATAAGCACTGCGAGAAGGTGAAAGAGCGGAGAGCCGGTGCGAGTTGAAAGAGCTCCACGATAAGAATCTGGCGTGTATAGAGTGAGTTTAGGCAGACTTGTGGATGATGATGAAGCCCTCGGCGTGGTGGCTGTGACCTTAGAGCAGGTCAGGTGCCAAACCCGGAGAGTCACGAGGGAATCCATGATCCAGGCTTGTGGTTGATAAACCGAGCAAAAGGTCTGTGATGTGACACAGACAGTGAAGGCTCCATCACCGTCTATGAGTCGGAGTGGTGTTAACAATAAGCTGTTTAATGAACGGGTTTGCACAATATGCCCCGTTTGACCGAAGTAAAAACAGGTGCAGTCATCCCTTCGATGCTGACGTTCCTTTGGCGAGTTTTATAGTCTTTTTATAGGGTTTATAGTGATAATGTACAGTTGAAACAGTGCATGAGCTTGCGTTGTGGGTCAATGTGTTTAGTAACCGTGTGGCTTGAGCTTGTAGACAATTGACAGAAGGCCGATGCATAATCCGGTGCATGGACAGAGCAGGGCCAGTCTGATGAAACGTGAATTGATGATGTGGGTGATTGTAAATGGACGTGTGACCTTTGGCAAGAGGTTCTTAGACAAATTCTTAAGTGGGAGGTCGCATGGAGATAGCATGAGTCTTTGGCTGACAGGGTACCTGGGAGCAGCTAAGCGGTGGTGGTTGGCCTTACGCTGAAAAGTGCTTCCAGCTTTGTTGTTGTGTTTAGTAAAAGTATGGCTTGAGCTCCGCAGCTGGAATGCCGAATTGGCGAGCCTGTGAAGGTTCAGTGAGCGCTGGCGTGTGTGAAATGAGCTTTGTGAGAATTCGGAAACGGAGAGCCGACGCGAGTTGAATGTGCTCCACATTGAGATGTGTAGAGTGAGACTCGTGGGTGATGCTGAAACGTTTGATGCTGATCCGTGAGGATTACTCGTGTGAGGGTAAGGCGAGTAAGGCGAGAGGTTCAGTGATCCAGGCTTTCATAGTTAATTTCCTGCAATTTATTCTAATCAGAGACATTATTTCACTGACAACATCTCCATAAATAAGGTAGTATTGCAAAGAGTGTGTAATAGTGTAACAATGTCTAACAGTATGAATGTCTGTGTGATTGATGTGATTGTAAATCCATGATGTATTCTGGAATTCTGGACGTTTTCTGTTCTCAGGTGCGTCTAATGATGAAGGTGCATTCCTTCATTAGAGAGAATGTGCCACGGTTGTGGTCTTCAGACAAAGATGGCTCAGGTAATGACTAAATTCACAGCTGTTTTGGATCCAGATGTTATTTAAAGGTTGACTTACACAAATTCTGATTTGCTCAACTTCAGAGGCTGTGCCTCATCTGAACTCCTACCTCTACTTTCTGTTTGCGCCCACTCTGATCTACAGGGACCGATACCCAAGGCAAGACTGATGTGCGCACACACACACACACACACACACACAATTCAATTCAGTTCAGTTCAATTCAATTTTATTTATATAATGCCTTTAACAATTGACATTGTCGCAAAGCAGCTTTACACAATTGAAAGAATTATTTAAGCTTGTATAAGATGTAAACGTGTATGAATCAAAATGATAAGACCGTCCCTGATAAACAAGCCGAGGACGACGGCGACAGTGGCAAGGAAAAACTCCCTGAGATGGTAATAGGAAAAAACCTTGAGAGGAACCAGACTCAACAGGGAACCCATCCTCACCTGGGTGATAACGGATAGCAGGGATTGATCTTCATCATACTGTGTGAGACTGGAGATGTGTTTAAGTTAAAATTGTGTCCAGTTCATTATTGGAGGTTTGGGTAGACTGTAGGAAACTCCAGTCCTCAGAGAAACAGCTCTTTCAGGCAGACCACACAGGGGATCCATGTGATGAGATCTCCAACCAGAAGCAGGACACCAGGATGGGTCAGACACGTCCATAGGGCAGAGAAGGTCTGGATCACTGGCAGCTCAGGAGCACATGTATAGCCTGACAGAGAGACGGGTAGAGGGAAAGAGAGAGAGGGAGAGAGAGAGATAGAAGAAAAGAGAGAAGAGGAGAGTTAACAGTTAGGTCTGGGTTAGAGACTCCGGCAGGAATAAGTATGACATCATAACTAAAAGGGAGGAGCCAGAAGGAAACACAGACATGAGGGGGAACTGAGATGTAAAGCAACCAATCACCTCACCGTCAGCAAACCTGAGTGATCAATGAGAGTGAGGAAGACAGCATCCAAACATACCAGTTCACCATAATACTCTACGTCCATGAGTCCCCCAGATCTGCTCCTTTACCTAAGGCTAATCTATTTATAAAAATGCTTGGCTAAATAAATAGGTTTTTAGCCTGGACTTAAACACTGAGACTGTGTCTGAGTCCCGAACACTATTTGGAAGACTATTCCATAACTTTGGGGCTTTGTAAGAAAAAGCTCCGCCCCCAGCTGTAGTTCTCATGACACGCGGTACTGACAAGCAGCCTGCATCCTTTGATTGAAGTAGGCGTGGCGGATCGTAAGACACTAGCAGTTCGCTCAGGTACTGCGGCGCGAGACCATTTAATGCTTTATACGTCTGTCACAAGTCAGCCAGATCAACCCAGCACTGCCAGACCCTAATCTCCACTCCAAGTTTTTCCCCATGCAAGCTCACCTGTCGCTCACACACACCTGACCTTAATCATTCAAACATCTCTCAGCTTCTTAAGCACGCCGAGTTACTCCCGGTTGCTGACCTCACTTGGTGAAACGCTAATTAATGTGTTAATCCTTCACTGTCCCATTCCCTGCAAGGCGACTGTCACTCTGTGCTTAAGGACTTGCGCGTTCGAGCACTTCCACATTCGTGGACATTGGAGAGAAAGCTCATGTTGCACACTGACCTCTGTTCTCTCCGCGGAAGCTAAATCGCTGCAAATACCTTCCTCTGCACGGGAAGCAGATTTACAGCGAGCGACGCGGGGATTTTCCCATTGTTTAACTTCCAGGATAGTGGACGATCCCTCGCGTCATAGCCCCGCCTCCGACCTCTTTATTAGGGGTTTCTCCATTCACCCCGTCATTCACACACACACACACACACTGCTTCTCTCCTCTGCTCCTGCTGCGCTTGCTTACCAGGTTCATGTGTTAATAAAGCTCTCAGAAATCCCTGTTTATCTGCTATTGGGTTACCTGTTACTCAGTCAGTCCCGTGACAATTGCGAAATTTCACACAGACACACACATACACACAGAGTACTTCTTCCTGTTCTGTGTTTTGATTGAATGTATTTTTTCTTTTCTCCTGTCTGTGACAATATGAACAATCATATGTGTTCCTCTGGTCAGGAATCCATGTATACACTGGAGTTATGTGGCCACCAAGTTTTTACAGGTAGGTTCTGATGTTGTTTCTGTCTGTGTGTGTGTGTGTGTGTGTGTGTGTGTAATAACCTTAACCTTTATCGCTGTGTGACTGTTGCTGCAGGTCCTGGGCTGTTTATTCTACGCCTATTATGTGTTTGTGCGTCTCTGCATCCCTCAGTTTCACAGTGTGAGCATGCAGCTCTTCGACCTCAGAGTGATGGTGCTCTGTATCTTCAACTCCATCCTGCCAGGTACACACTTATAGTACATTATAGTACACGTGTGTGTGTGTGTGTGTGTGTGTGTGTGATAAATCTGTGTTTGGTAATAATCAAATTGTATTGTGTGGTATTTTAATAAATGTGTGCCTGTGTCCACGCAGGAGCATTAATTCTCTTCCTGGCCTTCTTTGCCTTTCTGCACTGCTGGCTCAATGCGTTTGCTGAAATGCTGCGTTTTGGAGACCGAATGTTTTACAGGGTCAGAAACACCTTTACCTCCTATTACACACTTTAACATCCCCTTTCACACATTTGGAAGTTACAGGTAGTATACACCTTTACAAGGGAGCATGTGGTGTAGTGGTTAGTCACCTTGCACCTCCAGGGTTCAGATTCGATTCCTCTCACAGGGTTTGTGTGCATAGATGTTGCACCCTATGAACTGGACTTCATGTTAATTTAAAGAACTTCTGTTATATTGCACTTTCACCTGCACAAGACAAATGATGGTATATAATTTCTATCCGTTATCACCCAGATGAGCATGGGTTCCCTGTTGAGTCTGGTTCCTCTCAAGGTTTCCTTCTATTGTCATCTCAGGGAGTTTTTCCTTGCCACTGTCGCCGTCACCCTTGGCTTGTTCATCAGAGACATTTCATTCATCATTCATTCGTTCATCTCGTTATTATCTAGACATTTTTTTTCACATACACATACATGCAAAAAAAAATTTTCTTCTTAATTTCTTTCATTTTTGTGGAGCTGCTTTGGGACATGAGCATTGTTAAAATCGCTATATAAATAAAATTGAACTGAATTGAATGTTCTTCCCGTGCTTGGTGGGTTCCCTCTGGGTTCCCTGGGGTACCTCCCATGGTCCAAAGACATGCAGATTAGAATAGTTCTAATTTTAAGGGCATATGACAAAAATGGATCAATAATGATAAGATTAGCATAGCGAAAGGATGACAATTTAATGATCCCAAATGATAATAATAATAATTTGAATCCTAAGCGACACATTTCACAGAGACTGCCCTTCTGTCAGTCACTGAGAAGGTTCTTGCTCTTAGATCAGCTAGACTGTCATTTGTCCTCATCCTTTTGGACCTCTCAGCTGCATTTGACACAGCTTTGGAATCTGTGGCACAGCATGGCAATGGTATGCTTTCTACCTGAAAGATCGGTCATATGGGGTGACATGGAGGGGACCCACATCTGCCCGATGTAGACTCTCCACTGGTGTCCCACAGGGCTGAGTACTTGGGCCACTTCTGTTCTCCCTTTATGCCCAGTCTCTTGGTAAGGTCATATCCTTACATGCCTTTTTAAACCATTGCTATGCAGATGACACACAACTTGTTCTCGCATTTCCTCCATCAGACATCTCATCCTGGATGGCAACTCATCAAGTGAAATTGTCATGTGAATTGTTCTTTACCACATCAGAAGAATTCGCCCATTGCTACCTACACAGGTTACTCAGGTGCATGTTCAGTCTCTTGTTATTTCAAGACTGCGCCTGAGACAGAAGATCCCTCCTCACTGGAATCATCCAAGGTGAGCCATCGAGGAGAGATATTAGATCCGAGAACCATACTCTGGCCGGCCAACGGGGCGCTATCAGTAAGAGGCGCAAACCGTGTTGACAGCCCTCGCCAGGACTGTAAATCGCCCTGAGGGACAGGAACTTGTCCTGTGCCCAGAGCAGAACCTGATGCGCTAGCTCGTTCAAGCGGCGCGAGTGCAGTCCGCCCTGGCGATTTATGTAGGAGACTACCGATGTATTGTCCACCCGCACTAGAACATGGTAGCCTCTCAGCTGCTGAAGGAAGTGCTGTAGGGCCAAAAATAGAGCCATAATTTCGAGGCAATTGATGTGCCATGCGAGAAGATGACCTCTCCAGCGCCCTTGAGCTGGACGGCCATCCAAGACCGCACCCCAGCCGGTAAGGGAAGCGTCTGTCGTTAGCATTTTGCGACGACAAGACGGACCTAGAGTGGGACTCAAGGTGAGAAACTGGGGTCTAAACCACATAGAAAGGGTACGACGTTCTTCGAGCGTAACCCTTATTCACCTTCGGGGATTGGCCCTTGTATGAAGTAAGAAGTTCTACACGGCTTGGAGGGAAGTGTTTGTTTCTTTAATAAGGATGATGTTCCAGGAGAGAGATAGCCCGCAAGCGTCTCTTCTATCTGGGGCATCACCACATAACCTCGTGCTTTTGCATCAACGATGTTCGAATAAAACGAAGTCGATGGTACAAAAATACGGGAAGAAAAAGGATTTCTCTAAGAACGAGATAACTCGTTGTGGAGGTCATCAAAAAATGGGAGAGAGTGGTGTTTTGGCTCCATCTCCTGGCCACCCGACAGAAATCTGTTTTTAAGATCTAAATCTAATTTAGATTGTTTTGGGTAACCCTGCTCCTGTGGCCAGTCAATATGCAGTCGTTCGACTGCACGCGTTATAACTTTGAGCAATTCCTCATATTCTCTCTCATCTTTTGAGGAGCGTTCTGAGGAAGCAACTTCCATTTCCACAAAAGCAGGAGAACGAGTCTCTTCGACACACCCGTGAGAAGCACCGGAGTGCGCTCGTGAAGTGGAAGGAGAGACATCGGGATCGGGGGAGAGGGCGAGAGAAAGGAGGGACTTTGTCTCTCGCGCCTCGGCCAGATCTGCTTGTGATCCCCATGAGTGCAGCGTGGCTCGTGGCTCCCTAAAGAACGCGAGGCGTGCGCGAAGCAGCTTCATGGGGAGAAGATCACAGTGCTCACACTCTCCATTAAGCCCTTTGAGAGCATGCTTCTCACCCAAACATTCGAAGCAGAATGTGTGCATATCGCCCTCCGAAAGGAAATTTTCACAAGGAGGGGGACATCTAGTTCTAAACTCCGCCATACTATCTGGTGAGTTTTATGAGATTTAATTCTGCTTATTTTGTATTTTTGTTATGCTTTGCTAACACACACACGCGCACAATGCGGTAAAGAAAAAAATCTGAGGAATGTTGCCGGCTCACTCCTATTTATAACCTGCAGGTGCATCTAATCAGATGACGTCACCTGACCGAGGTTATATAAGCCAAAAATTTGGCGTGTTTGGTACACACATGCTTCACAACCGGCAACATGAAAAGATATTCCCATAGCGTTTTCACGCAGCCTTTGAAAGGGAACTAAAGCACTTTTGTTAGTCGCTCTGAATAAGAGCATCTGTCAAATGCCTAAATGTAAATGTAGACTAATTGTGTTCCCAAATTGCCCTTAGTGTATGAATGTGGGTGTGAATGTTTACCAGAGGATCCTACCACGGTTGTAAAATGGAAATAAATACAAGTGTCACCACCTTTGGCCTACAGATGTTCCTAGATGGATGGATGCATGAATAAATCTTTAAACACAGCGTTACTGAATGTTACAGACCACTAGATGACTCCACAGGCCATTACAGACCACTCTACATCTTTACAAACCATTGTAAACATTTATAAACGAGTACACACCATTACACCTCTTTAGATAGCATTACAGATCATTTAAATTCACATTACACACAGATTGTTTACAAACCATTTAAGGCCTTTTAAAACATTAGAATGAGTTAACATATTTAAATTTTTTGACATTACTGAACTTACACACATGTCAGTACAAACCTTTATGAACAGAACAGTTCAGTCTATTATTAACTATTGCAAAATGTAAAAAAAAATAACAACTGTTGTAGACCTTCACAAACCTCTACAAATAAAATAATAGGTAGTCAAACTGAATAAACATTTGTTGTTGTATTAACTGTATGAACCCACAGGATTGGTGGAATTCAACATCATTTGCTAACTATTACCGCACATGGAATGTCGTCGTGCACGACTGGCTGTATTACTATGTTTATCGGGACATCCTGTGTGTAAGTTACGTTCTAAAAATAAATAAGAATATATATTGGATATACGGTTTAATATTTATAATTCGTCCTGTATCCTTGTTCATGTCTACAGATGACACAAAAACGTTTCCGAGCGACCGCCATGTTCGTGGTTTTTACAGTTTCCGCTGTAGTTCACGAATACGTCCTGGCCGTCTGCTTCGGGTTCTTTTATCCCGTTCTCTTCTGCCTCTTCATGTGCTTTGGAAGTGAGAATCTGTTTAAGATTTGATTCTGTGATTTGAGAATCGGCTGAGGTGTTCTTAATGAAGAGTGATTTTTGCGACCCTCTGATCTTGCTGTTCGTGTCCTCAGTGATGTTCAACTTCATCCTGCATGACCGGAGGACAGGCCCGGTGTGGAACATCATCGTGTGGACGGCTCTGTTTCTGGGTTTAGCAGTTCTGCTGTGCCTTTACTCTCAGGAGTGGTATGCTCAAAAATACTGCCCCCTAGAGGAGGTAAGCACCACGAAAAGGGTTAGTTTGGTTTTTAAAGCAGCCGGTGCCAAGGGGAATAGTAAATTAAGCTTATGTGAGGGTTAATGTCTATTTACTTCATATTTTATTTCATTTACATGTCTTTTCTAAATGTTTGACTTTTTAAATTTAAATTTGCATTTTAAAAGAAATATGATTATATAAATATACAGTGGAACCTTGGACTACAAGCATAATTTCATTCCGGAAATGGGCTCATATATCAAAACACTCGTAAACCAAATAAAATTTTCCCATAAGAAATAATGTAAAGTAAAAATAAGACAAATTAACCTGCTTAAAAAAAAGTTAAAATAAATCCCGACAGATGAGTGTTTCCGTTTGTGCAAGCCGAGGTTTCACTGTATATGAATATAAATTTAAAAATATGGCTATACTGTTGGAAATTGGTAATATTGGAAATATTTTTGGTGGCTGAAATGGATTACCTGCGTTAACATTATTTACTGTGGAACAATGTGCCTTAAGAATCAATCAATTAAATTAAACCAAACCATAAATACAGTGAGTACCCAACATACCTACGAGTTCCATCCCGAGAGCTTATTCATTAGACCAATTTGTTCAAAAGTCCAACGATCATTGTCTAGGTACTCAGATACTAACACAATAGGCCATATACAGTATATTACAGCACAGTGGAACCTTGGATTACGAGCATAATTCGTTCCGGAAGCGGGCTCATATTTCAAAACACTCGTAAACCAAATTAAACTTTTCCATAAGAAATAATAGAAACTCAAATTATTTGTTCCACAGCCCAAAAATATGAATACATAAAAGTAATTAACACAATATATAAAGTTAAAATAAAACAAAATTAACCTGCACTTTACCTAAAAATAAATCAGACAGATAAGTGTTTACCTTTATGCGTGCAGGTGGTGTGTGTGTGTTTGTATATGTGTGTGAAGCTAAAGTAAGAGGACACACTTGCTTTCAGCCCCTCCCATCCCCCACTGCTCATCTTACACAGTGAACCTTTCTCCTTTCTTTATTTGAATTTCACACACAGACATTAACGGAAAGCCTCTTTTGTCAGAAAAAATTAGCAAGGAACATCGCTAATGACACTCGCGTGAGTGCATACTAACAGAATCCAGCTGTAAAATAAAACAAACAAACAAATAAACCTGCATTTTACTTTTGAAAAGAATCACAGTGTTTCTGTGAAGAGCAGAGTGTGTGCACGTGTAATTTGACACTGTGCCTGTTTACACACACTCTCTCTCTCTCGGATTTTTAACCTTCTAATGAGACATTCTTTTGCTTTACAGGCGCGCACACGTGTGTTATAATAAACTTTTATTTTAAATCTGAATGTAAATATGTATTGGATTTATTATTTTGTAATTTTTTCAGCCTTCATTCCTGGACTTGCTGAAGCCGCGCTCATGGACCTGCTACATCCAGACTAGCCGCGCTGCCCAAGACGCTTGAACTTTTTTACTTTTTACTCTTTATGCATTTTCGCACTACAATCACAGGCACATTGAGCGACAATCCTTTTATATGAATTTGTATTGAACTTTTTAAAATAACAACGCTTTGGGTACGGTGACATATTTTAATAGTTTTAAAAATATAAATGTATGATTATATATTTAATGACACTCAGAATCAGTGTCAGTTTCAGTGTTGGAGCTTCAGAGTTTGTTCTAAAAGGTGGGACCATTTTGTAACATGTCTTAATGAGCCAGTGGATGTATTCAGCATGTTTCATTTAATTTTACAATTAACAAACCGTTCCTCGAGAGTTCTTTAAGTCGTTACAGGTTCTATTAAGAAAATGAGCAAAATAAGGAGTTATGAAGGATCCTTGGGAGCTTAATCTGGATGTGCAAAACAAAAAAGTATGCAATTACACATTTGAACAATAAATGAGGTCATAAACAAGGAGGAAGAACTATGTGGCAGATCTGTGGTCACCAGTAAATATCCAGGATCTAAGGATCAGGCAGCTGATAGGAGAAGGGTTAGCACTTTAATTCAAACAGCATCAGGACTAGGTCTTAGCTCAGGGTTCACAAAGCAGAAGATAAAACCATTTATATGTAAATAAATATAGTTACTGTTTAATCTTACAGTGAAGGTTTTGGATTATCCAGTGTACTGTAGGTGTCATTATTAGGGAACTGTCCTGCTGAAGGATTTTCACATGGTGCACAGATCTTCATAATCTTATTTTATAAAAAAAAAAACTTGTGTGTATATACTGTATAAAGTCATCACATATATATATTCACTGTACACCAAGAATTGTCACTTTATAAAAATGCCATTTTAATTGTCAGGTGGTGGTTTGGGTGCGAGGGGGCCAAAGATTCCCGTCTCTCGTCTATAATAATTAGACAGTTTTTATTGGACTTGCATATCGAAGACTTGCATACTGAACGGCTCTTTTTACATAAAGAATGGAAGCTGATCCGTGTTTGGAGATGAGGTCTCTCTTTTATAGTCATTAAATTGCCAAAATCTTTTAGATATAAAAACCTTTTGCATCGAGGTAAAAAGTAGATGAAGAGAACAGACTAAAATAGAACTTATCAGAATAAAAATAATGAATTATAATTTATTTATTGTAGAAGTTATAATCTGGACTAAATAAAGCAGCAGTAATGAGTTACAGGGTGAAAAAAGTTTAAAAATCAAGAACAAAGTGTGTTATCAGTGATCACATCAGTGATTTATTCACTGCTGCACAGTCACTACGTCAGCTATTCTAATGACTAAGTTACTTTGTTCTTAACTTCTATTAAAAAGTTTCCTATGATGAAACATCATGATTTTATACCCAGCACTTTCACTCTAAATAATGTTACTGCCCTTCTGTATGTGACTTTTTCAGCTGTATGACATCAGTGCCACGGGTTTGTATTTTAAAGGGCTTATGTATGACATGTTACGGGTCACACGTCAATCATACTTTTTTTTTTTATTTTATAAAGAACTGTTAGAAGTGTATTTTCCAGTAGGAAACCTTGTCATGCTGCTGATGATACTGTGTTAAAAACTTATATTGTTAAATTGTGAGTAAAATTTGTGATTTTACAACCCAAACAATTCGTAATGCATTGCATAAAGAAATCATTTAAATTGTCAGTGTTTTCTGTAATGTTTTTACACTGCACACTCAGACTGAAAATTTTACGAATTACACCTGCTGATTCCTATTAGGGTCAACTTTTTAAAACATTTTTAAAATAAAGGTCAGAATCAGTGATGCAAAAATCACGTCCTGTGTTACGACCCCCGAGTCTAGGGTTCAGGGACACAACAAAAGATGAAATAAAAAAACAATTCAATTGCACTACACCTGCATGTAACACCTGTTAAATGATAATCTTGATTTTGTGTAGAAAAGCAGAGTGTACTATTTTGGGAGAACAAACAGTACAAAATGTAACAAGGTACAAAAGTACAAAACATGTTTATGGATGCTGTAATGTTTGTATATTCTAGTCCAAGATGATCTGATTGATCAGATCAGGGTGTTATTTAACCACACACTTTTAAAATGAAGACCAGAATTAGTAATGTAAATATCACATGTCCTGTTTAATGATAATCTTGATTTTGTGTATAAAAGCATTTTTGCATTTCTTCTGTCTCACTCGGACACACAAACCACTGAGACACACACGTCTGTTTCAACACTTAATGATGACCGAAGGAAAAGCTCACACTGCGAACAGGTTTTCCACATCCTTAAACACAGCGGGTAAAACTTAATTTTTAATTATTATATTACAGTGATTATATTATATTGTTGTATTTCTTTTTCTTAAAAGAGTAGTTTTAAGTTTTAACCGAGATTTAAAAGCATCAACAGTCCGTGGCATCCTCAGAGAGAGCGATCCACAGTCTAGGTGCAGCTGAGCAAAATGCCTGATCTATAGTATGAAGCCTGGTCTTAGGCGGGTCTAAAAGAATTTGCATGTAGATGCATGTGAGGTAATAAGTTCTTTGCGATAGGGAGGGGCTTACCGTTAAATACCTTGGTGGGTAAGGAGCCAATATCAGCTGACAGCAGGCCATTTGTGAGACTAACTCTGCAAAAATCACATTTCCTATTTAATGATAATCTTGATTTTGTGTAGAGGAGCAGAATGCTTTTTTGGGAGAACAAACGGTACAAAATGTTAAAAGGAATGTTTGCATCTGCTAGTACAAGATGATCAGTTTAATCCAGCAGTCATCTTGATTTTGTGTAGAAAAGCATCTTAGCATTTCTATCGTTTTACTCGGACCCTCAACCCATGCCATGCACTGTTCCACAACAGTCTCGTCTACTAATCTTCGTTCTCTTTCATTTTCCTCATTCATTAACTCCTTAAAGTACTCCTTCCACATTCCCATCACCCTCCTGGCATCTGTCAGTACATTTCCATCTCTATCTTTGATCACTCTAACCTGCTGCACATCCTTCCCATGTCTATCTCTCTGCCTCGCCAACCTGTACAGATCCCCCTCTCCCTCCTAACTGTCCAGCCCAGCATACAAGTCCTCATATGCTCTTTGTTTGGCCTTTGCCACCTCTACCTTCCCCTTACGCTGCATCTCCCTGTACTCTTGTCTACTCTCTTCAGTCCTCTCAGAGTCCCACTTCTTCTTCACTGCCTGGTCATAAAAAAGTCGCACTCTTTAAAGTTTAATTTAGTCACATTTATCTTTTATTACAGTGAACAATGTGGTGTCCAGATCATCTAGATGCGTATATCACATTCACAGCCCTAATACTGGTCTACAAATCTAAAATCCCCCTTAACATCAAATTACTTATCACACCCAGCAGCGCACCACACTCATGCACTCTCTGGATGCAAAGAGGAATGGATACAAGAACGGACAGATAGACAGAAACAGACCAGATGTGCCCAGATCTGCTCCTTTAAATAAGACCTGAGACAGAAGAGGGCCTTTCCTTTAACTCTCAAGGAGAATATTATGAACGTTGTGTCAAGCAACACAAGCAAAGAGACCAAGTCTGATCAGAGGCAAGTAGGAGATAATTTACCATTTTAACCAGCGCAGTCTCTGTGTGATGATGAGGCGTAAATCCTGACTGAAAGTTCACGAATGTTATTCGTGTGCATAGGTATTAGGATAAATATTTTTTTCTAGAAAAATACTAGACTGTGGGCCCTTTACAAATCTACACAACTTCTGTAAACTAGATTTCTTCCATGTCCCATCACAAAACTGCAAGAAAAAGGAGCCAACCAGCTGTTCCTAAGCCTATTTAGAACTTAGAATTGTCTACCAGAATCCCACATTCAACTATTATACTTCTCTCTGAACTTTGACTGGTGACCTCATGTGGCTTCAGAAGGTCCTTAGCACTTAGCAAGTCACTTTGCCAAGATATAAAGGTCTTTAGGGGGACTTTAAAGAAGCTCATATAATAGACCCAGTGTTACTTTTCCTCAGCCTAGATTTACAATTCCCATGTGTTAAGTAACTCAGTATGTAGAAGGTTGTAGATGGGTCCAGGACCTGTAGAAATGTTTAATTTTACTGCATGTTACACTTCCAGATCGCAAATAATAAGGATTCTGTTCATTACCACTTTTAATAAAATCTAATGAATTTAACCTGTATTTTATTTCAGACATTGTTCCTCCACTAGACATTACTCATGGCTACTCTCCTATGAAAACAAATTTTTTTCACCAGTGCAGGAAAGATACTTGTCTATCCAACAGTATTGTGTTCCTCCATAAGTTTACAGATTCCTGAACACGCTCCTTACTACAAATCACTGACCATCCAGGTTTCTCAAACTATCAATTTGGATACACCCGATCAAATTTTGTCGCTTCTTAAGAAGACTACAGAAAGCAGAAAAAGTAAATACAGATGGTACCCAATTGGAATGGCTATTACCGCCACTGCCCCGGCAAAACGACAGTGGCCGAAAATAAATCAGTTGCATTTCAAAGTCATTCATGAAATAACCGCCGGGTGGCGCAAAGTGACATTTTTACTCGCCGCAGTTTTAGTCATAAAAAAATGTATCAAAGAAATACAATAGTGATGGTAATTTCCACTTCTGAGTACTTTACACAACGAACATGAAATATCTAAACCAGATCTATTTATATTTACTGTACAATAATGAGTAAAAAAAAACAAAAAAACATTGGTTTAATGTTGTTTGGATTAAGTTCACTAGCTGACAGTTATATTTGTACAAAGTATAAACGGTTAAATAGCGTATTTCTGTATCTGTTTATTGTTATTTAAGTTCTGGTTTATTTTAGGTACTTTAAACACGTTGTGTTGCTCATGTTGGCTCATATGAGATGTAGTGGGTCATTTCCAAATGAACACCTGGTTGGGTTATTTTGACCCAACAACTGATTTATTCATTATTCTCTCGTTTCTCCAAACGGCAGCCTGCAAAATGTTTGAAATATTACTGTTATTGGGTCACAAGTGTAGTTTTAAGAGTTGCTTAGGCAAGAATGCATGTGTATACAGCTCAAAATCTCCATCGGTTATTAAAGATAGCGTCTATTTAGAGAAAATGCCCCAACCATTTAAGCAATTTCCCTCTGAGATTAATAAAGTTATTTGAATCTTGAATCTGCAGAGCTTCAGGAAATCTCCCGGCGCTCTGCGCATAACACCGGGCCGATTCATGTCGGAAAAAAATTATAAACGTTTTCTAAACGTGGGCTATTGTTTTTTACTTATAATATTTGTTAATTTAATTTAAATGAGGTTTGGGCTCCGGGATTTTAATTCGGCATTGTGATCCTCCTCTTTAATTTCCTACGTAGTGTAATGTTGTAAGTTCTTTATGTAACTGTTCCAGCAAACTTTTTTTTATTTCTTTTGTTTAATGATTGAAATAGTTTCAGTAGGCAAACATATGTTCATATTATTTTATTTTAATTCTATGATCTTTATTTGTTTACCTTATGGAACAGGAGAGAAATAGGTACTTTTTCTGTTGATTTTTTTGGTTAATCCGGGAGTGACATCATTAATAGTGGACTGGTCGCACCTGCTCTCTCAGAACAGCCTGTAACTGGAGAGAGTTAGATGAATCACATCGAATGTAAGTGAAATCTGCTACAGTAGTCTAATCAGCGCTCAACCACATAAAGTTTTTCAGAGTGCACCGGCAGAAGTAGACTAATGATCATGAATGCGTCGGGAAAAACAGCAAGCAGACTGACTCTAACCATTTTTATATGTCATCGTTAAAAATAGATGATTAGGTGATTTTTTTAGGTTTCGGCTGTGATGAAGGTGATCATGTCATCTCGTCGTCTCTGCACCAGTGGACGCGCCCATAATTTACTTAAATTACGGATTACATTGTCTAAAATTAGACATCTAAAATTGTTTTCCATTCGTTTACATAAAAGTAGTTTCGGTTCATTTTCTGACGCGCTCAAGTTCACCGAAAACAATACAGAACAGCGCTCCCTGTTTGTTTTCATTAATTTAGAAAATCATAACGTTTCTGCGTCATTGTGAGTGCACTTAAATAAAAGTGGAGTCTTATAAAGGCTATCTTTTTTAAACATTAAACCGGCAATTTTTGCCTATATGCCAGTGTTACACCTGATACAATCTAAAGGCTAGATATAACGGTATACATTTAATTTGCTTAAATTCGATGCAAATAGGAAAAACGCCTATATTTAATTTAAATTCTAAATCTGTACTGTAATTTTAATACTGTGATTGTAAATTCGTTTAAGGTTTCACTTGTATTTCATAAGGTTTTGCCAGTGGTGGTACAGTGTAACGGGGGTTATTATTTATTATTAAAGAAAATTATGATGATCATAACAGCCTACTGCATTTCATTCTTATAATAAAGTGCCCCTATTATGCATTTTCAAATATGATCTTTCATGCAGTGTGTCATGTAGCTATATGTGAACATAAACCATCTGCAAAGTTGTGACGCCAACAGTGCACAATAAATTTAGTTTTTGTCTATTAAAAAAGAGTCAGCTCACACGTGCTTGTGAAACACTGATTCTTTGAACTGCTTCACACGAGTCGTTAACGAATCATTTAGAAATGGGTTAAAATTAAATCTATTTTTGGAGAAAACTTAGGTGTTTTTTGACCTTGCATACATGTAAACCTGTTTTAAGAGACTCATAAAGCAATATTAGCAACCTTTAAAATGGCATAATAGGGTCACTTTAAGGTGCAGCTCATCTGCGTATAAGATGCCCGGGACGCCTATTATAATGTGAACATTTTAGCTTTTTATACGCAGTGTGTTTATGATCTCATTTCTGATTTTTGGTCTGAGCTGCAAGCTTATGTTTAAGGCACTGCAAAGAAAAAGTCAAACAACAATAAGAGCTGTAACAATCTTACCCACCTCAACTCATCTGATGTTTTTTGATGTTCTGTCCTATTATTACTGTTACATTTTAAATTTACAGCATTTAAATTTTCTTATTTTAACAGAAGGTGAAAAACATGCAAATTGTGATCTTAGAATGTAAAGCCAGCTTGTATTTTTGTTCATATTTCTGTTAGAAATTATTAGAAACAATATTTAATTATTTAAAGAATACAGTGGATAAGTAGTTGCAGGACGCTACGTGTTGTTTTGCCTCAATTTTCTCGCGTTTTGGTTCATGTTTTTTTTACCTTGCAGATTTTGTTTTGTTTATTTTGTTTACTTGCTTCCCCTTTAACAAATTGAAATTGTTGCTTCGCTCGGATTTAACGGCTTTGAACTCTCGCTTTTGTTTCCTCAATTACGGCCCCGCTTAACATTTTGTCCCAACGCCCTCGCTGACGGACCTCATAGCTTTTGAAATTATGCTCTTACCCTCCACCTTTGCCTCAGAGCAGTCGCGGGTGGCCTTTGTTATCGTTCTTCTTACAGGTAGAGTCCGAGAGTGGAGCACAGCTTTCTGGAATGCCCGCAATCCATGTTGTAATAAATTCAAGGTGTTCTCCAAGGAGATAAAAAGTGTGTTCAACCACCCCCATGTCGGCAGGGAGGCCAGAACCAGATTGTTAAGGCTTCGCCAAGGGTCATGCTTCGCTTATAATTACGCCATTGAATTTTGGACCCTGGCCGCCTTGGGTGGATGAAATAACAGCCCTATTGGATGACTTTTTCGAGGACTTGTCAGAAGCAGTCAAAGACAAACTCGTCTCCCAAGAGCTACCCACTAATCTTGCCGGTCAGTTGTTGACTCGTGCTTCCACACGAGACGAGCTTTCAGGAGATCGCCTCCCTCTAGGAGATGATCTCCCAAGACAGCCCACGTATTCTCCCCTCCAAGACAAACTGATTAGGAGAAGCGCATGCAGTTAAACAGGACTCGTGTCTCAGAAAATGAGAGAGGCGGTGCCAACTGCAAAGGGCCTGCTTCTACCGTGGCTCTTCCGGGCATTTACTCAAGTACTGTCCGTTAAAAGGAGGTGTCTTTTAGTCAGACTGGGAGCATTAGAGAGCTCTCCTTTAGACAGGATCCCAAAACCACGCCCCATCACCCTGTCACTTTGATTATCAGCGACCAAGCTCACCACACACAGGCACTCGTTAACTCTGGTTATGACCGTACCCTGATCAGCGCTTCCAAAGTTAGGGCACTGAAAGCCCCTTGTTTGCCGGTGAAACCTTTACTCTCTTTTCAGGCCCTAGATGGAAGTCCCCTGCCAGCAATCCCGTGCCAAACCCTTCCGCTTAGAGTTTTAGAGAACCACTCTGAGACGTCCCACGCTGCTGTAGTTCTTGGTGTTCCCTGGCTAGCGTTCATGGTGTACAGGTCTACTGGGCTAAGCATGTCATCACTGGATGGAGCCCCTCGTGTTCGTCCTGCCTTCACTCAGCCCTCTCTCATTCCCCCACTCCGGTTACCCACGAGGAACCTCCAGACCTCCCATTTCACTCCCTCCTCCTCGACTATATGACTGTCCCATTGACCTCCTTCCAGGCACCTCTCCTCCAAAGGGCCAGCTATACTCATTGACATGCCAAGAACAAGAAGTCATGAACAAGAGCATCACAGAGTCACTCGCTGCTGGTATAATTCGGTTATCCTCCTCCTCCAGCGTGGCGGGGTTTCTTTATTATCAAGAGGTTTATAGAGGCCTTAATGAGATAACAATCAGGAACTGCTACCCCTTACGGCTTATGTCTTTTGCCTTTAAACTTTTCCAGGGAAATTAGAACTTCTCTTCACAAAATTAGATTTATGCAATGCCTATCATCTCGTCCAAATGAGGAAGAGATTAGTGGAATAAAACCCTGACTGGACACTATAAATATTTGGTGGTCCCCTTCGGACTCACTAACGCACCTGCCGTTTTCCAGAGTCTTATCAACTATGTGCTCAGAGACTTCTTGAACTTGTTTGTATTTGTCTATCTGGACGGAGTTTTTTTTTTCATGACTTGGTGGAGCACCGATGCATCATTCGCCAGGTATTACAGAGACAATTGGAGAACAGTTTGTACATTAAAGCAGAGAGGTGAGAGTTTTACACAACGTCCACTACCTTCCTAGGTTTTGTCATCTTCCCCTCGCGGCTTGAGATGGAACCGGCCAAGGTTCAGGCAGTCTCCAACTGGCCAACCCCGGCCTCGTGATGAGACCTCAAACATATTCTGGGCTTTGCCAACTTTTGTTGTTGTTTCATTCAGGGCTACAGCTCCTCTAACCTCTCTGACCTCCTCCAAGACACACTTTTGCTGGAACAAGGAGAAAGCCTTTGACCTCAAGAGAAGGTTCATTTTAGCTCCCATACTCATCATCCCAGACCCATCCTGTCAGTTTGTAATGAATGTTAACGCTTCCAACACCGGCATTGAAGGGATCCTGTGCCAGAGGTCCTCACAGGACAAAAAACTTCATCCCTGTTCATTCTACTCCCGGCAAGAGAAACTACGATGTAGGCAGGCGAGAACTACTAACTATCAAGCTAGCTCTGGAGGAGTGGAGGCATTGGCTGGAGGGAAAACTTGGATCGCAGGATCCTGCAAAACCAACCTGGAACTATTGACCATCAAATGTCATCCTTTTTACCTTCCTCGGGAGTTTACATCAGTTATAATTAGCGCTGTTTATTTACCACCAAAAGCGGACACGGACACTGGCTTATGCGAGCTGCATGAGGCACTCACACAGCACCAGGCACAACATCAAACTTTTATCAGCACATCCCCTGCCCGAACACGGGCTAAAGCACACTAGACCACTGTTACACTACAACCAAAGACTGCTAAAGTCAGATGATATGAGAGATTTAGAGGAGATTTCTCTTTGCCAGAAATATAACAAACACACATTTATACATGTTGAAACGCACGCCGATGTGAGCCGCTTTATTACAGATGGTTGTGTATCGAGCGATTAAAAACCAATACAAGGCATGTTATGATAAGGAAACTTTCTATCTCTTTCATTACAGTGATTAAAAAAAACTGTCAATTAAACTGTCAATATGGTAAAAATGTAAATTTTGGAATCCACAGACGATTAGTGGTCCGAGCACAACGTAATAATCTTTGTATGATAAAATGACTCGTGGCATGAATCTACACGGAGCGCTTCAGTTTCAAATGATCATTTAATAACATAATAATAATTATTAAAAGTAAAATAATATTGTTCTTTTTGCTGTTTTTGTCCACCCTTTAATAATTTTTTTTTTATTAATAATTAAAGCTGTTCACATCGCAGTGTTTAATCAAGTATATGTCGCCTCTCTTTATGAAACGAAGCACAATGCATGTGTGTGAATGACCGAAATGTGGTTATGAATAAGCCTTTTAGTGAATGTAAAATGTTCGCGTGATCCAGCGACGCGCGCTTGTCAGATGAACGCGCGCACCGATATGAGACATTTATAAGAGATTTCTCTTTCCCAGAAATATAACAAACACACATTTATACGTGTTAAATAAGCGCTGTCTTTGCGGCGCTGTGCGAAACGCACGCTGATGCCTTATCTCAGTCATAATATACAAATATGTTTTAGCTGTGTAGCGCGCGCACAACCTCTCGCGGGCGAGCCTCTAAATACACCGTTTTAACGGGAGTGGGGATAAGAAACACCGCACTGACAGAACTAGACTAATGATTATAAATGCGTTGGGGAAAACAGCAAGGAAACTGACTGTCCATTTTAATAATTCATTGATAAGTTGATGTCTTTTCGTTTCGGCTGTGAGTGGATGCGCTGTAGTAATCCACGTTTTATACAAATTACATGAGCTGATTTTTTCCATTAGTTTATATAAAAGCAGACATTTTGCTCTGTAAGTATATATTTTTCACGTCTGTGAGGCGAGTATACACGGAGAAAATACACATTTTTTGATGCGCTCAAGTTCACAGAAACCGTTACGGGATAGCGCTGTATCCATGTTTGCTTTCATTATTTTACAACATCATAACGTTTTGTCGTCATTGTGCGTGCACTTAAATAAAAGTAAAGTCTTTTAGAGGCTATGTAGCTTATATAGGTTTATTATATTGTTTTTGCCCATTAATCTGACAACACCTGTGACTCACCCACTTTTCCTGATACACACAGCCAGAGTTTTCTGGCTACGCGAGTGTTACACATGATAAAATATAAAGGCTCACTGTGTTAACATTAACTTTGCTTAAATTCGATGGAACTAAGAAATGCCCATATTTAAGTTCTAAATTTGTACTGTAATTTTAGTACTGTGATGATAAATTCGTTTAATGTTTCACTTGTATTTTATAAGGTTTTTTCCGGCGGTGGTACAGCACAACGGGGGTGCTGGGATGTGAAAATGTAATTTGTTAAAATGTTTTTATTATTTATTAAAGAACATTATGATGATTATAACAGCCTACTGCATTTAATTCTTAAAATAACGCAAAAACACATCGACATTTGCTGACGCAGTAGCACGGCCTGACAATGTTAGAAATTTTATGGTAATTTATTTTTGTTTTTTCAGGTAATAAATCTACTAAAAATTTAAAGAACACAAAATATAAGATGACAAAAAACAAACATGCGTAGCTTTTCTAATTACACATGATAAAATCTAAAGGCTCACTGTATTAACGTTTACTTTGCTTAAATTCGATCCTAATAAGGTTTAATTTAATTGAAATTCTACATTCGTACTGTAATTTCAATACTGTGATTATCAATTCGTTTAACTACAATGTTTCACTTGATTTTATCTGCTACTATGTGCAGCTCTAACGAAGCGCGGCTCATTAATCCTTGAAAAAATGAACTGATGCCCGAGGTGTCAGTCTATAGTTAAATAGCGCCACTCAACCCAAATGACGCCACCGTGAGGCGTGGCGGTAAAACCAGAATACTGCATGAGTAGCATCTGTATAAAAAGTCTTTGCCTCTGCTTTTGCTCATCTACCTCGGAAGGTTATGTGGAGACAAGCAGGACTAAAACCTTCCACAGTGAGCAAGAACACATCTAATTTTAGACTGGATTCCACAAAATAATCTTCTTGGACACCCAAAAACAAAACTTTTCATAACACATGGAGGAACAAATAGTATCTATGAGGCCATCCATTATGGAGTCTTAATGCTGGACCAGTTTGAGAAAATGGTGCGTCTGAAAGCTAAAGGCATAGCTAAAGTTCTGGAGCTTACAGACTTAAATGTTAATACACTTACTGGGTCTGTTAAAAACATCTTGAATAAAAAGCAGCCCTACCTGGAAAACATGCGTAAGATTTCCTCTCTATATCACGACACACCGATAAAATCAATGTACAGAATCATCTTCTGGCTAGAAGTTGTCATAAGGCATAAAGGTGCAGCTCATCTGGGTACAGAGTCGTATAAGATGCCCTGGTTTGCCTATTATAATGTGGACATTTTAGCTTTTATATTCAGTGTTTATGATCTCATTCTCATTTTTGGACTGGCCTGCAAACCTATGTTTAAGGCGCTGCAAAGAAAGAGAAATATCAAACCATAATAAGAGCTGTAACAGTCTTAGCTATCTTAACTCATAAGTTTTATTTTGACAGAATGAAAAACGCATGCTAATTGGGATTTTAAAATGGAAAGCCAGTTTTGGTTTTTCATTCATCTTGCAGTAAGAAATAACTAGAAAAATTATGTAATCATTTAAAGAATAGGTAATAGCTGAAAGTCCTAAGAATGGGAGTGGCTGTGGGGATGCTAAAACATAATTTATATTGTATGGTTCCATTTGTGTAAAAAAATATCCAGAGTTATAAGGACACAGATCATTACACACACAAACATTATTTTGTCTGAATAATATCTGTCTAGACTTTATAAAAATAGAAAACTAGTGCATATGCACTACTACACTACTACACTTCCTGCACTATAAAACACAGCGTGGAGTGTAGCTTGGGGTCTGTTGGGTTATCGGTGTGGAAGTAAAAGAAGTCGCTGAACACGTGCGGTGGACACGGGGACACGAAGGAAGAGTGGCACTGGAATGGAAGTGGGGCAATGGAATGCACCTCAGGGACTTTAAAGTCATGAATGGTGTTCTGCCCTTTGATGACCGCAGCGAGGACAGTCGCGAACTTGCGCTACTTGCCGCCACCGCTCACCAGCCTGTGTCCACAAGGCAGCGGGCCACTGCCCACCAGACTTGCACGTGCACACCTTTCCTTCCCTTTTTCCCTTTCTTCCTCCTTTAACCCTTTCCTTCCCTAAATACAATTACCCCTTTTCTGTAAGACCTCGCCTCATGTCCATGTCCATAAACATATTTGACACCCCTGTGCAGTGTGCACGTAAATACCACAATGCAGGACAGAGGACATACATAATTTTAACATGTGTGTGATAAAATCATACTTTTCTGTGAAACATTGTAATAAAAGCCCTCTATAAACTATATGTTTAGGTTTCTGCCTAAAATGCCCAAATATGTCCACCCTGACATTTGTATATTTGACAATGTATATTTTGCTGTTAAAAAATGCATGGGATCGTGCTGATGTCCAAGTATTAAATAGATTTTGATGAGTTTTTATGATTTGATTTAGGTTTGTTATTCATCAACTAGTATAAAAGTACTCTTAATAGTTCTAACTGTCATGCACACTTGGAACGCGACCGGCACTAGGACCCGGAAGTTAAGCGGTCGCGAACCAGGAAGTATAAAAGGAGTAAAGAAACCATAGCATCTTGCTCAGTCATTGAGTTTGGCCCATGCCTCGTCGGAATCGTTCGTTGAATCGTGTTAGTTAAATCTAAATGCTTAGCAATGCTCCCAGCTAGTGTGATAAAATGATGCTCTCACAGAATTTCTGAATAAATTCACTGTGGTTATTTATAATAAAACATAGTCCAACAGCATTTACATATTTAATGGTTTTACCTAAGTTTAAATAGTTTCCTGCTTTGTAAAGTAATTAAAGGTTTTAAGCGTAATTGTTACAACAACGATTGTGTAGCAAACACGATGGTGTAGTGGTTTGCACTGTCGCCTTGGCGTAATCCGATGTCTAATAGTTCTTGCCTGCAGTAGGATGTAAAAGCAAAGGTGTTCTGAGTAAACAACCTGGCAAGGAATGAAAACGCAAAAACGAAAAACCTGAGAGATGCTGAGACTCACATTGTGAACACGCCACCATCTTGATCATATAAGATTGTCCAGCAGTTTTATTGGTGTGTCATGATGTAGAAAGAAAATCCTATGCATGTTTTCCATGTAGGGCTGCTTTTCATCCCAAAGGTGTTCTGCATTCTGTGCAGGCCAGTTAAAGTTCCCATTCAGGTCATCCATCTCTTTATGGACCTTGCTTTGTGCACTGGTACGCAGTCATGTCCACTGGTGTGGGGGTTGTTTTTCTGGAGTTTGACTTGGCCAACTACTTCTAGTGAAAGGAAAAACTTAACGCTTCAGCATTAAGACATTGTGGACAATTTCATACTTTTTGGGAACAGCTTGGAGATAACTTCTTCTTGCCTGTGCACCAGTGCACAAAGCAAGTCTATAAAGACATGGATAGGCAAGTTTGGTGTGGAAGAAATTGCATGACCTGCACAAAGTCCTGACCCTAACCTGATAGAATACCTCTGGGATGAATTGGAGCGAAGACTCAGAGTCTGGCCTTCTCATATACTTTAAATGCACACTATTATAGCTGCAAATGGTGGGACAACATATTAAACCCTATGGATTTGGACTTGGATGGCAAACTAGTGAATACCTTTGGCAATATTGTGTATGTGTTTATGTAATCTTTATAAGGAGGTGGGGTGGGGCTAAAGATTTCCTCTGCAATATAATAACTTCACCGTGTGAATCTCATCTATAATAATTAAACAGTCTTCAATAGACTTGCTTACCAACTGCATATTTTCCATAATGATGACCTTAAGTACCATAAAATCCTGTGGTCAGTACAATGTAGAACACAGCGCTCATGGCTTTTTTAAAAAAAGAAGCTGGTCGATGTTTGGAGATGAGGTCGCTCTCTTATTCATTAAATCTCCAAGATCATTTAGATCTTGTTGCATCAAGGTAGAATTTTTTTTTTTTTTTTGTAGATGATGAGGACAGAATAAAAAAGATCTATATCAGGATAAAAAATAATAAATTATAATTTATTTAGTTGTAATGCAGACTAAAAGCAGCAGTGGTAGTCTGGAGTTAAAAAGTAAAGAGGAAAGTTTAAAATAAAGTGTGTGATTAGTGATTAGTTGTTGGGATTAGTTGTGATCAGTTTTTGTCACTGCCTCTTTTTAAATAGTCTTTAGAAGGTGTCAAATGTTACCTTTAAAGACTAGTTAAAAATATTTAAAAAGTAGAGACTGTCACTGATCACCACTGTTCCCAACAACCAATTAGAACTAATCTAACTTCTATGAAACATCATGATTTTTTTTTATACCCAGCGCTTTAAATCTTAATAATGTTACTGCCTTTTTTTGCATGACTTTTCCAAATGTATAATGTCTGTGTAACATCTGTGCCACAGGTATATATTTTAAAGAGCTTATGTAAACATTAGATTTGACACTGGTTACTGGTCACATTATCAAATTATACTGTTTTTTGTAACGAACTTCATAAAGAGGTGTATTTTACAGCAGACTTGCTGGGAAATCTTATTATTTTAAAGGAATATTGATACTGTCTTAAATATGCATTTTTTAAAAATTGTTTTTAGTTTTTAAATGAAATTAGTGATTTTACAACAAAAAAACAATGCAAAAAATGCATTGCATGAAGAAATCTGTTTTATTTGTCAGTGTTTTCTGTAATGTTTCTACACTGCACACTCAGACTGTGGATGATTCATTAGTCAGGGTGTTATTTAACCGCACACTTTTAAAATGAAGACCAGAATCAGTAATGTTTAATCACATGTTCTGTTTAATGATAATCTTGATTTTTTTATAGATAAGCATTTTAGTATTTTTTGTCCCACTCTGACACACAAACTATGCAGACACACACATACTGTACTGTCTGTTTCAGCACTTACTGATGACCAAAGAAGAACATACAGCAAACAGGTTTTTCACATTCTTACACACAGCAGGTAAAACTTTTCTTAATTTACAGCATGTTATAGGAGCAGGTGTGTCGAGTCAGGCCACTGCACTGTTAAATAAGACTTACTAAATTGCAATTGCATTACAATTAAAGGTTAATATATATATATATATATATATATATATATATATATATATATATATATATATATATATTGGCATATATTCACTTATTAAATAAATATATTTTGGGGTTGTCTGCGTTTCCATCATTTCTTATAAATAAATAATTTTATTTACAAGAAATTCGCTTTGACATACAAGTTTTTTTTAATATACAAGCACACTTTTTAAACAAATTGTGCTCTCAATTTATGGTTCCACTGTATACATATATACATTGTATACATATCTGTGTGTGTGTGTGTGTTTGTGTAATTTTGTTGTATAATTTAAATGTTTGCTGTGTTTTTATTTCATCTTTAACTTAGAAATATAAGGATTTTTTAAATAATTGCTAACAATTCATCAAAATAACAAAGCACCATGAAAGCACCAGGATTTCAGCTCTTTTTGTTTTAATATGTTTACATGTATGGCATGCGGATTAATAACATTTTAAGAAGTGACAAAAATGACAGAGTTCTGAAAATAAAAAGGCCTTTTTACTTTGACTTAAAGTGTAAATTGTACACTTAATTGTAGTTAAACATGATTAAAGTAGAGAATAAAGCTTCATTTCGCAGGATAATTAAAACATTATCCAGAAAGGTTAAGGCAGGGCAAAGGGTCCAGAAATAATATGCAGAAGGTTATTAATGATAACCCATGATCAAAGGGTAAGCTTAATAATAAACTGATTATAAGATTTAGGTTTAAATAGAGAGCAGTAATAATATAAAAAACACAAATATCAGGTATGGGAGAAATGGCAGTTTATAAAACTATAAACTCAAAACTAAAAAAAAAAAACAGAGAGAAAAGCTGGTTAGTTTAACTAAACAAATGTATTTCTAAACTTTACTGCCCGGCCACCCTTTTTCCAGCTATAACAGCTTCAACTCTTCTGGGAAGGCTTTTGTCAAGAACTAACCTGGGTTATAAAGACACACTCAATACGAAAGCAAAACCAAGAAAGGAGTTTGTTAGTCACGAATAGGCGAACCCAATGACTGAGCGATGTGCTATGATTTGTTTACTCCTCTTATACTTCCTGGTTCTCAACTGCATTACTTCCAGGTCCTACTGCCGGTCGCAGATTGAGTGTGCATAACAGCTTTCCACAAGGTTTAGGTGTGTGTTTATGTAAGTTTTTGACATTTTTTCCTGCTGCTTTAGAGTCAGTACCTCTGATAATCTTTGCACCACTGCACCCGATGCTGTGCATTGCACTTTGTGATGTACAGTAAGGCTTGGATGCAGCTGCTCGGCCATGGAAACCCATTCCATGAAGCTCTCTACCCACTGTTCTTGAGATAATCTGAAAGCCACATGAAGTTTGGAGGTTTGTAGCTAGGAAATTTCACAACCGGACTTATTGCACAGGTGGCATCCTATTACAGTACCACGCTGGAATTCACTGAGCTCCGAAAAGTGACCTATTCTTTCACAAATATTTGTAGAAGTGCTCTGCATGCCTAGGTGCTTGATTTTATACACCTGTAACCATGAAAGTGATTGGAACACCTGAATTTAATTATTTGGATGGGGGAGTAAATACTTTTGCCAATATAGTGTATAGTAATCACAATTAAAGCACTAATGCTGGTCTACAACGCCAACCCCACCCATTCCCCCAAATCATTTACCACACCCTGCAGTGCACCACACTACCTCTGATCCTCTAGCCCTGCTCGACTGTTCCCACCATCTTTTAGGGTAGAAGGGGGGCATGCATCAGGATGCTTTAGCCCTTCTTACAAGAAGAATAACAATAAGCATCCCATGTAAATATCACATGATATCTCATTTTTCAGTCAAATTCAATTCAAGTTAATTCAATATATTTTATTGCAATGCAGCTTTAGAAAAATAAAAATGACAAATAAAGCATCAGGATAGAATTTGTGCTGGAATTTGTCATGAGGCATAAAGCTCATTTCCAGACAGAGTGGTATAAGATGCCCTGGTTTGCCTATTATAATTTGGACATTTTAGCTTTCATTCTCAGTTTGTTCATGATCTCATTTCTGATTTTTGGTCTAAGCGGCAAGCTTAAGCACGGCAAAGATTCAAGATTCGTTATTTGTCCCATGCATAGTTATACAGGTGCAACACGCAGTGAAATGTATCCTAAACTGCTCCTACTTTGAGCAAATAACAGAAAAAAATTCGAAAAAGAGAAAGAAAGAGAAAAGTCAAACTGCACTAGGAGCTGTAACAGTCTTGCGTCTCTCAATTTACCAGATGTTTTAAACTTTAGTTCCAGCTTTTCTTGTTTAGTGTTTAAAGGACTTTACATTTAACACTGCCTGAATTTCTCCTGTTCCTGAATTTCTCCTGACTCCTTACAATGTTATACAAATTAACTTATTTATTTTAATTTCTTCAAGGACCTTTGCACACGAATATGAAATAAGAAGTTCACAAACAAATTTTTCTACTAGAATGATAATCTAATTCTCACCAAAAGGTCGATTTAAAATGCAAACACTATTGTTCCTTAATGCATTTGACTCTATTGAACTTATGCAAAGGTAAATGAACAGACATTGAAATAAAATTCCAATAATAATAATAATAATAATAATAATAATAATAATAATATTTTCTGTAAAATATTGTAAGCTGCAAATTAAATCTAAGGAATATATATAGTTAAATGCATGAGATTTATTGTTTAGTGACAATCCTGTTTCTTCTTTAAATTGGAAACAAACTAAAAAAAAAAAAAAAAAAAAAATATATATATATATATATATATATATATATATATATATATATATATAAAAAGAATAATAACATTTATGCATTTTAAAACCATCAAAAATAAAAACAAGCCCAATGAGTTCGGACTGAAGTGTCAGTAAACAAAAGTTATAAAAAATACAAAATAAAATAAAAGGGCAAAAACAAGTGAGAAAATACTTTAATAACTTTAGCTGGACTTGGGTTATAAAAAGTTTAGTCAGTTTTATTATTTAATTTTTAAGATGAAGTGTTACAGAATTTATTTTACATATAATTAAATCATTTTATAAAATCAATTTTTGTAATATTGTTAACTGAGTAAATTGTACAATAACACATGCAGTGATTAATTAGTAAACTGGGGCTTTAAGAGACCCCAAGAATTTGATTTAAAAAGAACCTTGTTAAGATAAACAAAATATTGTTAAATAACTAACAAACTTGGCATTACTGTTGGTCAAAAAAGGAGAGGAGGAAGGCGTGTTCGAAAGCAGAGAGAGAAAAAGAAAGGCAAGAGTTTAGGAGTGATAGTAGGGACTTTAAATGTTGGGACAATGACAGGGAAGGGAAGAGAGTTGGTTGATATGATGCAGAGAAGGAAGGTGGATATACTGTGTGTCCAGGAGACCAGGTGGAAAGGTAGCAAGGCTAGAAGCTTAGGATCAGGGTTCAAATAGTTTTACCATGGTGTGGATAGGAAAAGAAATGGAGTAGGAGTTATTCTGATGGAGGAGTTTGTTAGGAATGTTCTAGAGGTGAAGAGAGTATCAGATAGGGTGATGAGTCTGAAGCTGGATATTAAAGGGGTGATGTTTAATGTTGTTAGTAGTTATGCCTCACAGATAGGATGTGTAGTAAGAAAAGAAGAAGAAGTACTGGAGTGAGTTAGATGAAATGATGCAGAGCATCCCCAGAGGTGAAAGAGTGGTGATTGGTGCAGACTTCAATGGACATGTTGGGGAAGGGAACAGAGGTGATGAAAATGTGATGAGCAGGTTTGGTCTTCAGGACAGGAATGTAGAAGGACATATGGTGGTGGACTTTGCAAAGAGGATGGAAATGGCAGTAGTAAATAATTTCTTCCAGAAGACACAGGAACATAGGATGACATATAAGAGTGGAGGCAGAAGCACTCAGGTCGACTAGATCTTGTTTTGACGTTGTAATCTGAAGGAGATCAGTAACTGCAGAGTGTTGGTAGGGGAGAGTGTAGCCAGACAACACAGAATGGTGGTGTGTAAAATAACCTTGGTGGTGAAGAGGACAAAGGCAGAGCAGAGGACAAAGTGGTGGAAGCTGAGAAAGGAAGAATCTTGTATAGTCTTTAGGGAGGAGTTGAGACAGGCTATGGGTGGTCAGGAGGTGCTTTCAGTTGACTGGACAACTACAGCCAATGTGATCAGGGAAGCAGGTAGGAGGGTACTTGGTGTATCATCAGGTAAGGCAAAAGTGGACAAGGAGACTTGGTGGTGAAACGAGGAATTCCAGGAGTGTATACAGGGAAATAGACTAGCTAAGAAGTGGGTACAGGCAAATGCATCGTAAGGTTAAGATAGAGGTGGCAAAGGCCAAACAAAGAGCATATGAGGACTTGCTAGGCTAGGCTCCATGCTAGGCTGGACAGTAAGGAGGGAGAGGTGGATCTGTACAGGTTGGCAAGGCAGAGAGATGGAGATGGGAAGGATGTGCAGCAGGTTAGAGTGATAAAGGTATAGATGGAAATGTACTGACAGATGCCAGGAGGGTAATGGGAAGATGGAAGGAGTACTTTAAAGAGTTGATGAATGAGGAAAACGAAAGAGAACAAAGAGTAGAAGAGGTGACTGTTGTGGAACAGGAAGTAGCAAATATTAGAAAGCAGAATAAGAACAAGGGAGATTGAAAGTTAAGGGCTTTGCTGAAGGACCCAGCAGTACTGCAACTTTAACTCATAATCTTCTAATCAGAAGTGCAATGTCCTATCCACTGAACTCCCACAGTGCCCCGGGCTCACAAAAACCAAATCAGTGAGACCTGCCTCATACAAACTTTCCAGTGGATCCTCAATCAGATCGTTCTATAAATAATGCTAGACCACACTCATGCCACCATGTACCCCACTGCCTGATAAAGGCCAGGAAGCTGTCTGGGCTCCAGCTACTTAAGCACTCCAAACCACCCCTAGTGGAAGAAAAAATATTTTTTCTCTTTTTTTCCTTAATAAATTAAATCATCGTTTAAAACTGTATTTTGTATTTATTTGGGTTATGTATGATTAATATTTAAATTTGTTTGATTTCAATCATTTAAGTGTGGCAAATATGGAAAGCACCATATATAAACCATACATAAACAGAGACCAATAGACCATCCACTCCAGGGAGTGTCTCCATATACAGTAGCAAGAACCAGAAGTAGGGCATCAGGATGGATCAGGCGGGTGCAGAAGGGTCAGGGTCACTGGTATTTCAAGTGAGCCATGTGTAGCTCAATAGCAAAAGAGAGAGTGTGTGTAAAAGAGTTAAATATGCTTACAGTCATGTAATTTCATTCATGTCTGGAAGCAGTTGCTGCTCCTCAGCATGTGGAAGTTTGCAGACAGACCCAGGATGTAGTAAAGTTTGATGCATGCTGCACTTCCAAACTGCAAATAATAGGAATTCTATTCATTAACCCTATTAATGAGATCTGATGAAGTCTACCTGTATTTTATTTTAGACAATGTTCCCCCACTGGACTTTGCTCATTACTGCCCTCATGTGGACCCAAACTTCTTTCACCAGTGCAGGAAAAATCCTTGTGTATCCAGCAGAAGGAAGTCGTTGGCTCAACATGAACATCATCCTGCATGAACTCTATAAACGAGGTCATGATCTGACAGTAGTGCGTTCCTCCATGAGTTTACAGATTCCTGAACACGCTCCTCACTATAAGTCACTGACCATCAAGGTATCTCAAGCCATCAGTTTGGATACACCTGAACTAACGGTGTCGCTTCTTAAAAAGACTACAGAAAGCAGGAAAAGTAAATGGTCAGTTCTTTCCTTCATAGCTCTATATCAATGTTTATTTGCCTTTATTGGGCAAAGTAGAAGAGTGAGTGCAGAAATGTTAAGAACCATTTTGGAGGATAAAATATTGATAAACTATCTCCATAATGCAAAGTTTGATATGATTTTCACCGAAACTCATGGCAGCGGCATTGTGTTGGGGTCGTACTTGGGTTTACCAATAGTGCTTAACACTCGCTGGATAATGAACAAAGAAGCCCACTTTGCAGTCGCACCCTCTCCACTTTCTTACATTCCAACAGCTGGATCTGAGCTCAATGACAAAATGACCTTTACAGACCGACTGAAGAACTTGTTGCATTATGCTATTGGTCAGTATACATATCACATGCTCTTGAAACCAACTTATCAGGATATCATCAGTGAGTTTATTGATCCGAACACCGATGTCTTGTCCCTAATGCAAGGTGCAGATCTGTGGCTCATGCGAGTAGATTTTGTATTCGAGTTTCCTCGGCCCACGATGCCAAACGTGGTCTACATCGGGGGATTTCAGTGCAAGCCTTCCAGTCCTCTGCCTGATGACTTGGAGATGTTCATGCAAAGTTCAGGGGAACATGGTGTAATCATGATGGCTTTTGGAACTCGAGTTAAAGTTTTAGAACATGATTTATTAGAAATCTTTGCTTCTGCCTTTGCCTGTCTACCGCAGAAGGTTGTGTGGCGACATGCAGGACCAAAACCTTCCACAGTGAGTAACAACACACTAATTTTAGACTGGATTCCACAAAATGATCTTCTTGGACACCCAAAAACAAAACTTTTCATAACACATGGAGGAACCAATAGTATCTACGAGGCCATCTATCATGGAGTCCCAATGCTGGCAATACCACTAATGCTGGACCAGTTTGAGAACATGGTGCGTCTGAAAGCTAAAGGCATAGCTGAAGTTCTGGAACTCACAGATTTAAACATTAATACGCTGACTGAATCTATCAAAAACCTTTTGGATGAAAAGCAGCCCTACATGGAGAACATGCGTGAGATTTCCTCTCTACATCATGACACACCAATAAAACCAATGGACAGCGTCATCTTCTGGCTGGAATTTGTCATGAGGCATAAAGGTGCAGCTCATCTGCGTACAGAGTCATATAAGATGCCCTGGTACGCCTATCATAATGTGGACATTTTAGCCTTTATACTTAGTGCGTTTATGATCTTATTTCTGATTTTTGCTTTAAGCTGCAAGCTTCTGCTTAAGGAACTGCAAAGAAAGAGAAAAGTCAAACAACAATAAGAGCCATAACTGTCTTACCTCTCTTAACTCACCAGATGTTTCCTGATGTTCTGTCCTATTATTACTGTCACATTTTACAGATCTACAGATGAGTTTGTTTATAATTAAATTTTTAGTATATAATATGGTAAAAACTTAGGTTTCTGTTTTTGGGCAAAGGCAGGTGTTTTTCATGAAAAAACGAATAATGTTGAGTTATTGATGTATCAACTACAACTACATTTGATGATTGAAAGGGAAATTAATAAACAAATTTGCAGTATTTTGCACTTTAATAATTTTGACAATGACATTTTAATAAACCCACTTGAAAACATGGAGACTTTGTCTAGTCCACCTCACTTGACAGCATGTATAAGCATTAATAAAAAAAAATCTACATTATTATTGTGCGCTATGGTGACCCACCTAGTACTCTTTTAGGGCCCTTATTGGATTCCTTTATACCCATATATGGACATGTGATCTGCAAACCTATCGTTAGCCCTCACTCCTACCCTAATCACAAACAGCTTTATGTTTCATATAAATGTTATTCAGCATCACAGCTCTGTTAAAAAGAAAATCTTTGTGAGGATATAAAAGCTTAGATAAACATGGATGTCCTGTACATGTTTACAGTGACTGCTGAATACCAACATTAAATACATACGTACATATTACATCTGTAATAAAAAAAACATTACAATATCATTTCAGTACCATTACTTATCCCAGTGTTTCACCAGCCATCCAGTTAGAATTTTTTATTCAGTAGGCCAGGAGCCATGATCAGACTGCCTGCTTCAATGCTGAAATGCTGCCCTCTCAGGAACTCTTTTAATGTCTTAAACATGTGGATGTCACAGTTAAACACCAGAGGGTGCCATGCGCCCATAGTTTTATGTTCCTTTTGTGTTTCTTTGGTTTTGAACTATGCTTTCCAGGATGCACCTCGGTCATGTGATGGGAACACTCACCTGAACCAAGTTAACTAATTAGTGTTATATAAATAACCTTTTGTTCTGTGGTTTGACATTTGGCATCTGTTGTGTTAAAGTGCTGTTTGGTTAAATGGTTATTTGTATTTCCCTGTGTCTGTCTGCACCATGCTTGCTGTTTCCATTGTTCCTATGGTATTCAGTTAAGTTGCTTAAACTGCTTTAATAACTGCTTACAGTAACTGAGCGTGCTGTCGCGTTGTATATACTGTACAATATGCGTTTATCAGCCTTTTAATAAAAAATGCTGCCTTTTGTAAAGTGAAAGTACGAGCCGCAGGTTTCGGCTACGAACAGCTTTATTTCAGTCATAATTTACAATCACATTCCAGCTATTATTTTCAGCCGTGTTCAAATAATTAATGAAATAATTATTCAATGCTGGACACAAACAGCAAAAAACATGATTAATATTATAAAAAGTCCAAAGCACTTCATGTTCATAAAGGAATATTTACCTAATATGATATATATATACATATATATATATATATATATATATATATATATATATATATATATATTCATTCATGTCTTTTAATGATGTAGACACATTTTCAGGTTTTAAATAAGATTTTTTGGCATATTCACGAATCAGGACATTTGCATAGTTAACACTATCAGGAAATTAAATAAATTTCAAGACCATTTAAACCGAGGCATTGCCATGTCTTTCATTGTTTTGTCCCTGTTAAGACATTACAAAAACTATATAAAAAACTTTATAAGGAATTTTAAGGCACGATCTTGGGCATCTATATATTAGACACAATTATAATATCATCATTAAAAAAAATATGGCACATTCATCATGAAAGATCTGTTGTAAAATAAAATTTATATTTGCTTCAGCATTGGAAAAGAAATATTGGTTTAGGCTAACTTATTATACACAATTCTTCGTTGTACTTGGTCTAGCTTTTAGATCAAGTCCTTCCATGCGCCATCTGGCGGATATTCGGTGAAGCACAACACATTTATTTTAATTCCTGAATGTTGCTTGCGGCAAGTCGCGGCACGCCCCGGACCAAATTGCGGCATCTCACAGGAAAACACGCATTCTTAATGGCCACATCTGTAAATCTACATGAGGTATCTGGTTGTTACACAAAATTTCCTTTTGCATGCTACCTTTTCAAGCACTCTGCCTCATACATCTGGCAAATGTAAGGTTTAGCGGGGATTTCCCATACCCATATTTGTCGAGATACAGCTCTTTTCATGCAGTGGCTCTCCAGGGCTCTCGGAGTCTAGGAAAAAAGGCAAACTTTCTGGCCTCCTTTTAAAGTTTTCCTCCAACTTCCAGACTGTGAGTGGTAATGGGAAGCCTGTTGCGCGCCGCCTCTTTCTTACCTGAGGTTGGTCGTAGCCTTGACCATGACCTGTTTTTTCAGCATGTAAGGAGCTGTGTTGTAAGTGGAGAGGGTTTAAGGCTCACCGTCACACCTGTTATCAGAAATATCATGGCACTTAATTGGAGTACTGGCTCTATCTGAAATTCAATGTCTCTCCTTCCAGAAGCTTCAGTAGTTTGAGCACAAGTTTTCAGTACATAAGGAAAGGCCTAATCTTACTAATCACCTATTGCTCTGGTCATCCAGCATAACATACATCTTGAAACTGGCTATTAGACCGCCTCTTTTATACACTCGAACAAGCCTTAGCTGGTGAATCTTCCTCGCAGACTTTAGGACAGGCACCATTCACACTAGGCGATAAACCTTTTTTCATCCCCACCATGCTTTAAAGAAGGGATTGAGGTTTTAGAGACCCATGGAGCTGGTCTAGGGTGAAGAGCAGAGGCATGGTCTTCACTGGCATATTCTATACACTTCACCACAGCTTTGCAATTGCGCGCAACAAGGGAAAATGATGCACAACTTCGAAAGCAGATACTGTACCATGTTCCTTTAAGTAGGCTTTTCGTTTCTTCCAATGGATTCATCTGAAAGCCATGACACTTTTCAAGTGGATGCGGTTTTATTATGTACTATGTATTATGTATTATAAATTTTTTTCAGTGGTGCCTGATTTCTTATTAGGATGGGCCTTTTGGGAAATATCAACTTTATAAACAGAAATGAGCATCTTCTTTTGAGTTTGTTTATCCAGGAATTTTTCAATTTTAGGAGGACCAGCAATAGTAAAGCTTGGATTGTTGATTGCTTTTGCCTCATAGCAGATGAAGCTGAGAAAGTGACTATAACAGGGAAAGCAAGAGAGTTGGTTGAGATGCTGCAGAAAAGGAAGATGGATATGCTGTGTGTACAGGTGACCAGGTGGAAATGTAGCAAGGCTAGAAGCTAGAAGTTGTTTTATCAAAGTGTGGATAGGAAAAAAATGGAGTAGGAGTGATCTTTAGAGAAGAATTTGTAAGGAATGTCTTAAAGGTAAAAAAAGTATCAGATAAGTTGAGTCTGAAGTGGTTATGGTAGAAGGTAAGTAAAAACAGAAGTAGAAATTCTGGAGTGAGTTAGATGAAGTAATACAGAGCATACACAGAGATGAGAAAGTGGTGATTGGTGCAGATTTTAATGAACATGTTGGGGAAGGAAACAGAGTTGATTAGAATGTGATGGGCAGGTTTGGTCTTTAGGACAGGAACGCAAAAGGACAGATGGTGTTGGAATTTGCATAGTGAATAGAAATGGTAGTAGTGAATACTTTCTTCCGGGAGAGACATGAACATAAGGTGACATAAAAAAGTGGTGGCAGAAGCACTCAGACTACAGCTTGTGTTGTTGTACAGGTGTGGCCATTAAGAATGCTATTTTTTTTTCCCGCAAAATGCGGCAATTCGGCGAGTGCGATGCTGTGAAATCCCACAAGCAACATTCGGGAATTTAAACAATTCAATTCAATTTATTTGTATAGCGCTTTTAGCAATTTTCATTGCCGCAAAGCAGCTTTACACAGTCAAAAGAATTATTTAAGTTTGTATGAAATGTGAATTTGTATGAATCAAAATGGTCAGTTTGTCCCTGGTGAGCAAGCCGAGGGCGACAGTGGCAAGGAAAAACTCCCTGAGATGGTAAGAGGAAGAAACCTTGAGAGGAACCAGACTCAACAGGGAACCCATCCTCATCTGGGTGAAACAGAAAGCAGTAAATGATCTGCATTTATACAGTGTGTAGGGTGGGAGGCAGTTCAGCTATAATAGCTGATGTTAATTGATGTTAATATGGAGTCCAGGTAGTTATTGAAGACCCAGGTAGACTTGTAAGAAGTTCCAGTCCTGAACTATCGAACTGTCAAGTCCCCAGAGAAACAGTTGCCAACACCAGTCAAGGCCAGAACCATTTTCTAGGTAGAGAGAATCATTTCCAGACACCAGACGCATCCCAGAGAGACACACGGGGCATCCATGTGACGAGATCTTCAGCCTGAAGCGGGGCACCAGGATGGGTCAGACAGGTCCGGAGGGCAGAGGGAGTCTGGATCACTGGCAGCTCAGGAACGACATGTGTAGCTCGACAGAGAGAGAGAAAGAGTGAAAGGGGGAGACAGGAGGAGAGAGGAAAAAGAAAGAGGGGGGGAAGAGAAGAAGAGGAGAGATGGCAGTTAGGTATGGTCACAGTCACACAATGTATAATGTGAATGTATATTAACTGTAGAGTGCAAGCAGAGACTCCGGCAGGACTAACTATGACATCATAACTAAAAGGGAGAGCCAGAAGGAAACACAAACATGAGGGGGAACTGAGATGTAAAGCAACCAATCACCTCACCGTCAGCAAACCTGAGTGATCAATGAGAGTGAGGAAGACAGCATCCAAACATACCAGTTCACCATAATACTCTACGTCCATGAGTCCCCTGCATCCTTTGATTGAAGTAGGCGCGGCGGATCGTAAGTTCGGTCAGGTACTGCGGCGCGAGACCATTTAATGCTTTATATGTCAAGAGTAGTATTTTAAAATCAATGCGAAATTTCACAGGGAGCCAATGCAGTGAAGATAAGATAGGTGTGATGTGCTCATATCTTCTGGTTCTAGTGAGGACTCTCGCTGCTGCATTCTGGACTAGCTGAAGCTTACTTATGCATCTAGCTGAACAACCAGACAGTAAGGCGTTACAATAGTCCAACCTAGAGGTGATAAAAGCATGAACTAGTTTTTCTGCATCGTTTAGCGACAAATTTCTTATCCTGGCAATATTTCTGAGGTGAAAGAATGCTATCCTGGTAATATTATCTACATGTGCTTCAAACGAAAGGCTGGAATCAATAATCACACCGAGGTCTTTCACTGTTGCATTTGATGGAACAGAAAGGCCATCTAAAGTTATGGTGTGATCTAAAAATTTTTTATGACTAGAACTTCTGTCTTATCCGGATTTAGCAGAAGGAAGTTAATTAGCATCCAATTTCTTATGTCTAATTTCCGAGCGGTCTGTTTTAAAGTGCGCGTGTGATCGTTATACCAGGGAGCAAGTTTCTTATCTCTAATAATTTTTTTTTTAACTGGAGCTACATTATCTAAGGTATAGCGAAATGTCGACTCTAAATATTCAGTTGCCTGATCGAGTTCTGTGGGGTCAGACGGTGATCTAATCAAAGTTGGGAACTCTGGGAGATTACTGATAAAACTCTGTTTGGTAGTTGATGTGAATGTACGTTTCATACGGTAGCGCGGCGCTGTGCGTACATTATTACTGTGACACACTTGAATTGAGACAAGATAGTGATCTGAGATAACTTCAGATAGTAAAATTGTGAATAAATTTCTTATACTTAATCCGAAAAATATTATTAAATCTAAAGTGTGACCTGCTTTATAAATGGGTCCTACTACACACTGATTTACTCCTACCGAGTCCAGTATAGACATAAATGCTGTTCTCAGAGGGTCTTCTGGGTTTTCAAAATGAATATTAAAATCTCCAGCAATTAACACTTTGTCTACAGAAACGACCAGGTTTGAGAGGAAATCTGCAAATTCACTAAGAAATTCAGAGTACGGCCCTGGAGGTCTGTAAATGACAATTAGCGGGATCAATTGAGCTGACTTAATATAATTAAATACACTTATGTTACTATAAAGAATTTCAAATGAATTAAATTTGTGTCCGTGTTTTTGTACAATAGTCAGATTATCATTGTGAATAACTGCGACGCCTCCTCCTCTACCAGTTAACCGAGGCTGGTGTATGTAGCTGTATCCAGGAGGACTAGCTTCATTTAGAGCTACATACTCGTCCTGTTTAATCCAGGTTTCTGTTAAACAGAGTATATCAAACTCCTGATCTGTGATAATTTCATTAACTATAACTGCTTTAGATGCGAGAGATCTAATATTTAACAGTCCTAGCTTCAGATCAGAGGTGCCAGCTGCGCATTCAGTCTGATCCAAGTTTGTGGTCTTTATGGTAATTAAATTACTAAAACAGACTTTCTGAGTCTTTCTAAATTTGTTTTTAGCTCGGGGAACAGACACAGTCTCAATACAGTGAACCTTGGGTGACGACTTTATGCAGCTAGCAGACGGTTAGTTTAGCCTGTCTGTCTGCTCCCTGGCCTGAGCTCTGGATTGTCACCGATTAACTAGGCCTTTTCTGAGACTATGAGCTATACTGCAAGAAATGAGAGCAGCACCTTCCCGAGTGGGATGGACACCGTCCCGCCCTAACAGGACAGCTTTGCCCTCAAAGGTCGTCCAATTATCAATAAAGCCCATGTTGTTTTCGGAGCACCACCTGGACATCCAGCGGTTCAGCGACCATAACCTGCTGTAAGTTATGTCACCACGTCTCATTGGGATGGGACCAGAGCATACTACTCCATCGGACATCGCCTTCGCTAATTTAAACACCTCTATAAAGTTATTCTTGCTAACCTCTGACTGACGAAGGCGTATATCGTTAGCTCCAGCATGTACCACTATCTTGGAGAATCTTTGCTGTCCTAGAGCCCTAAGATTACCTTCTATGTCCGGTGCTCTGGCTCCTAGGATACACCTAACCACTGCCGCTGTGTTGTGCTTCACGGAATATCCGCCAGACGTCGCATGGAAGGACTTTATCTAAAAGCCAGACCAAGTACAACGAAGAATTGTGTATAATTAGTTAGCCTAAAACAATATTGTTTTTTAATAACAATCATCGTGTTTTTTGTTGTTTGTGTCCAGCATTGAATAATTACTTTATTCCATTATTTGACCACGACTGAAAATAATAGCTGGAATGTGATTGTGAATTTATGACTAAAATAAAGCTGTCCTTTACCGTGCGGAAACCCACAGCTCGTACTTTCACTTTACAAAAGGCAGCATTATGATCTGACATATACTCCGCCAGAAATTCAACAAACACAAATATGTAGGCTACTCGCTAGATAAACACTGGCTTTTCCAACATGACAGCGTGCTCTGATGTAAGCCCATTTATTCAAGTTATAATATAATATAACATATTTTTGCTGCATGGTTTATTTTTTTTGTGCATGAGAATTGCATTTCAAAGAATGTTTCACAGTGCTCCAGTCCGCCACTGCCCAAGACTTTCAAGACAATCTATCAGGTTTGTTAATTCTCCAGAGAAAGCATAATACAACTGACCCTTCAATAAATAAAAAGACTGGTATCAAAATCCAACAAGTCTGATTTAATTGGATTTAATTAAATTGTGGACGCGCGTGTGTGCAAAAAGATAAAGTACAACAAAGAATACAATAGTGAATAATTATTATTAAAGTTAGCCTAAAACAACATTGTTTCCAATGCTAAAGCAAACATGATTTTGTTATAAAATCAATCTTTCATGATGAATGTGTATATGCGATTTAAATATATAGTTAACATTAAATAAAAGCAGTTGATCAAAAGGCTGATGAACGCGCGGGCAGATATGAGCAGATTTATCGATAAAACTGCCGACATACTCCACCAGAAATGCAACAAACAAATATATAGTTGTATATACAACGCGACAGCGCGCTGAGGTACTGTAATCCCTCTTCTCACATTTTATGTAGGTGTGAAGTCATCAAACCTCTTTTGGAGATGAGGGAATTGGCAGAATTGAGGGGTTTAATATTAATTAACAAGACCGAGCAGACGGCTCTGCCTAAAATGTATTTTGCAGCAAAACATAGAATAAATATAAATAAAATGTTTAATGGTAATAATTAAATCAGACTTTATAGTTGGATTTAATACTTTGAGAGTAGGAACGCGCATGTGTGGAAGCCGCTCATAGGAGCGCGCGTGTGTGGAAGCCGCTCATAGGAGCGTGCGTGTGTGAGGTTCGCTCATAGGAGCGCGCGTGTGTGAATGCGGCTCATAGGAGCGCGCGTGTGAGGTTACAAGGCGATACGGTCTCTTAATCACACAACCACACAGTACTGACCCACACATATGGTTTTTACACACACACACTGGAAATTCTGGACATTCGTTTACACTACTGGCCACTGCACAACTACACCTGGTAGTCATCATATCACTCTGTCACAAGTCACTTTAAATAAATCACTTTTAAAGCATTTTTTGCACGACACTAGACACTTTAAATATGTGGATTGCACAAACAGTGGACATTACATTACTATTCTTTCATCACTATTTATTCTCACACTATTCCACAAAAAATTACATAAATATACCTACCCGTTCAGCTGCTCTTATTGTTTTATATTTCTTCATACATTCTTCAAATATTTTCTATATTGTGTATTTTCGTCGTACTTTATTTATTTATTTATTTTTAACTTTAGTTTTTTATATTTTATTTTATTATTTTCTAGTTTTATTTACCCTATATTTTAATTCTCATATTTATTTCCTATTACTATTCTTAGTCTTCTATTTTAGGTCACGAGCAGTTGCTTAAGCATTTTACTGCATATCGTACTGTGTATGACTGTGTATGTGACAAATAAAATTTGAATTTGAAACTGCCGAGCTCATGATTAACCATGTGTTCAAGCTCCATGGCCTGCCTATGGACATTGTCTCAGACCGGGGCCCACAGTTCCCCTCTCGGTTTTGGAAAGCATTCTGCAAGCTGATTGGGGCCAATCCCAGCCTGTCCTCCGGTTTCCACCCCCAATTTAACGGCCAGACTGAGAGAAAGAACCAGTCCCTTGAAATTGCCCTGAGGTGTATGGCTGCTCGAGATGTTACCTCCTGGAGCCAGTTCCTACCTTGGGTTGAGTACGCCCACAACTCCCAAACCTCATCATCCACCAAACTTCAATTTGGTTTACGAGTGTGCTTCCAGAACGAATTATGCTCGTAATCAAAGGTTCCACTGTAGTAAAATTTTGATACCATTCCTTTTATTTATTGAAGGGTCAGTTGTATTATGCTTTTTCTGGAGAATAAACAAACCTGATAAATTGTCTTAAAAGTCTTGGGCAGTGGCGGACTGGAGCACCATGAAACATTAATTGAAGAAATGCAATTCTTATGCACCAAAAAAATAAACTACGCAGCAAAAATAAGTTTTATTATAACTTGAACAAATCGGCTTACATCGGAGCGCACTGTCGTGTTGGAAAAGCCAGCATTTATCTAGCGAGTAGCCTATATATTTGTGTTTGTTCCATTTCTGAGGAAGTATGTCTGCATTTTTATCGATATCAGCCTTTGATCAAAATGCTGCCTTTTGTAAAGTGAAAGCACGAGCTGAACAGCTTTATTTCAGTCATAAATTCACAATCATTCCAGCTATTATTTCCAGTCGTGGTCAAATAATGGATAAAATATTTATTCAATGCTGAAAACAAACAGCAAAAAACATCATGATTATTGTTTAAAAAACAATATTGTTTTAGGCTAACTAATTATACACAATTCTTCGTTGTACTTGGTCTGGCTTTTGGATAAAGTTCTTCCACGCAACATCTGGCGGAAATTCTGTGAAGCACAACACATTTGTTTAAATTCCCAATGTTGCTTGTGGGATTTCACAGCATCGCACTCGCCGAATTGCGGCATTTCGCGGGAAAAAAATAGCATTCTTTATGGCCACCTGTATGGCTTCTGCCACCACTTTTTTTATGTCACCCTATGTTCCTGTCTCTTCTGGAAGAAAGTATTCACTACTACCATTTCTATTCACTATGCAAATTCCAACACCATCTGTCCTTTTGCGTTCCTGTCCTAAAGACCAAACCTGCCCATCACATTCTAATCAACTCTGTTTCCTTCCCCAACATGTTCATTAAAATCTGCACCAATCACCACTTTCTCATCTCTGTGTATGCTCTGTATTACTTCATCTAACTCACTCCAGAATTTCTACTTCTGTTTTTACTTACCTTCTACCATAACCACTTCAGACTCAACTTATCTGATACTTTTTTCACCTTTAAAACATTCCTTACAAATTCTTCTCTAAAGATCACTCCTACTCCATTTTTTTCCTATCCACACTTTGGTAAAACAACTTCTAAAAAATAAAATAAATAAATAAAATATTTTTAAAAAAAATATTGTAGTGTTTTTAACCGCTAAGAAGGAACTTGGAGAGACCAGTGAGCTTCCTTGCTGCCCAATGCAATTGGCTGGGAGTACTTTTTTTTTATTATTTATAAGACAACCTTTCAGTTTTGTAAATATTCTAGTTATAGTGTCTTAAGTCTTACTTTGGGTTAAACGTTTTTGAGAATTAGACCATCCAGCTTAGATAATTGTTATGTCATTGATTGATAAAATTTGGATTAAGGATATTTTATTTTATTTTATTTTGTTTTATTTATTTAACTTTTATTTTTTAGTTCCCCCCCTGAGGGATTGCCACCTTATTGTGGTCAGGGGGTTTGTGTGCCTCAGTGACCTTAAGAGCTATATCAGCAGGAGCTTAGTCTTCAAGTGGGACACCCAAGTTGGACAGTTCTGAAGGTAGAGGCGTGACAATGTGCATTCCACTTCTTCAGGCTTTGGACGCAGCTAACAACACAATTCAACATGGACAATACTGTTACTATAAGCACAGGGAAAAAACAGTGCTCGAACATGATGTGTACACATGATGCCCCCTTTACATTTCTGACTGCCCCCCTTCCCCCCTCATATGGTCTGGTCTAGAACCGGCCCTCCATCCACTTAAAAAGTGTCATGGTTTTCGAATGAATCCATGAAAAGAAAAGCCTACTTAAAGGAAGATGGTATCTGCTTTCGATGTTGTGCATCATCTTTCAGCACACAATTGCAAAGCTGTAGTGAAGTGTATAGAATATGCCAGTAAAGACCATGCCTCTGCTCTCCACCCTAGTTCAGCTCCATGTGTCTGGCTTCCCATTACCACTCACAGTCTGGGAGTTGGAGGGAAACTATAAAAGGAGGCCAGAAAGTCGGTCTGGTGACTGTAATGTTACATACTTAACAAAACTTAAGTTTGTCTTTTTTTCTAGACTCCGAGAGCCCTGGAGAGAGCGCTGGCCTACTGAGAAAAATGTTTAACTGGATGGCTAGTGAAACACTGGAATAAGTAATGGTACTGAAATTACTGTATATTGTAATGTTTTTTTTATTACAGGTATAATATGTACGTATGTATTCAATGTTGGTATTCAGCAGTCACTGCGAACATGTACAGGACATCTGTTTATCTAAGCTTTTTATATCCTCACAAAGTTTCTCTTCTTAACAGAGCTGTGATGCTAAATAACATTTATATAAAACATAAAGCTGTGTGTGATTAGGGTAAGAGTGAGGGCTAACACTAGGTTTACACATCATATGTCCAAATATGGATATAAACGAATCCAATAAGGGCCCTAAAAGAGTACTTGTCACCATAGTGCACAATAATAATATAGATTTTTTTTTTTTCTTATTAATGCTTATACATGCTGTCAAGTGAGGTGGACTAGACAAAGTCTCTATGTTTTCAAGTGGGTTTATTAAAATGTCATTGTCAAAATTATTAAAGTGCAAAATACAGCAAATTGGTTTATTAATTTCCCTTCCAATCGTCAAATGTAGTTGTAGTTGATACATCAATAACTTAACATCATTCGTTCTTTCATGAAAAACACCTGCCTTTGCCCAAAAACAGAAAGTTTGTACTATATTATATACTATAAATGTAATTATAAACAAACTCATCTGTAGATCTGTAAAATGTGACAGTAATAATAGGACAGAACATCAGGAAACATCTGGTGAGTTAAGAGAGTTATACTGTTATGGCTCTTATTGTTGTTTGACTTTTCTCTTATTTTGCAGCTCCTTAAGCAGAAGCTTGCAGCTTAGAGCAAAAAAATTAGATATGTGATCATAAATGCACTAAGTATAAAGGCTAAAATGTCCACATTATGATAGGCGTACCAGGGCATCTTATATGACTCTGTACGCAGATGAGCTGCACCTTTATGCCTCATGACAAATTCCAGCCAGAAGATGACGCTGTCCATTGGTTTTATTGGTTTGTCATGATGTAGAGAGGAAATCTCACGCATGTTCTCCATGTAGGGCTGCTTTTCATCCAAAAGGTTTTTAATAGATTCAGTCAGCGTATAAATGTTTAAATCTGTAAGTTCCAGAACTTCAGCTATGCCTTTAGCTTTCAGACCTACCATGTTCTCAAACTGGTCCAGCATTAGTGGTATTGCCAGCATTGGGACTCCATGATAGATGGCCTCGTAGATACTATTGGTTCCTCCATGTGTTATGAAAAGTTTTGTTTTTGGATGTCCAAGAAGATCATTTTGTGGAATCCAGTCTAAAATTAGTGTGTTGTTACTCACTGTGGAAGGTGTTGGTCCTACATGTCACCACACAACCTTCTGCGGTAGACAGGCAAAGGCAGAAGCAAAGATTTCTGATAAATCATGTTCTAAACCTTTAAGACGAGTTCCAAAAGCCAATATGATTACACCATGTTCCCCTGCACTGTGCATGAACATCTCCAAGTCATCAGGCAGAGGACTGGAAGGCTTGCACTGAAATCCCCCGATGTAGACCACGTTTGGCATTGTGGGCCAAGGAAACAGTTTTATAAATAAGGGAAAAAGTAAGTCATCAGAAGAAAAAATAAAGCTGTTATTTACTCACATACTGTGGATTGCTCTATTTTACATTTTAGGAAATTAATTCAAGATCACAGAGAGTAAATACTATAAACAATTTTCAGCACAGTGTACAAATCTCAATGTAACCGAACTCACTGGGCTTTTTTTTTTTTTTTTTGCTGGTTTTAAAATGCATAAATATAATTTCAGAATAATTTCTTTTTTACTTTGTTTCCAATTTAAAGAAAAAAAACAGGAATAATGTCACTAAACAATAAATCTCATGCACTTAAAATAAAACAAAGAATATTCCTTAAATTTAAATAGCAGCTTAAAATATTTTACAGAAAATATTATTATTGCAATTTTATTTCAATGTCTGTTCATTTTACTTTGTATAAGTTTAGATGAGTCAAATGCATCAAGGAACATAGAGAATATTAGAAAAATCTGTTTGAGAACTTCTTATTCCATATTTGTGTGCAAAGCTTCTTGAAGAAATTGAAACAAATAACCTAATTTGCATAACATTGTAAGTGTCTCTGTTCAGAAAATACTAAATAAAGGATTATCAATTATTCATCTTTTCCTTGGCGAAATTGTATAACCATGAATTAACTATTATTAAATGAATTCTGAGATTTGGAGAGAGTCCTTAAATAGACAATTGGTGAGGAACAGGAGAAATTCAGGCAGTGTTAAATAAAAAGTCCTTCAAACACTAAACAAGAAAAGCTGGAATTAAAGTCTGAAACATCTGGTGGGTTAAAAGAGGTAAGACTGTTACAGCTCCTATCATTGATCAGCTCCTTGAACTGATAAAGCTATATATAAATATATACAGATTTGGCATTGTAAATTAGCATTAGTGTTTTAATTGTAATTACTATACACTATATTGGCAAAAGTATTCACTCCCCATCCAAATAATTGAATTCAGGTGTTCCAATCACTTTCATGGTTACAGGTGTATAAAATCAAGCACCCAGGCAGGCAGAGCACTTCTACAAATATTTGTGAAAGAATTTACAGAACACACATCTAAACCTTGTGGAAAGCCTTCCCAGAAGAGTTGAAGCTGTTATAGCTGAAAAAAGGGTGGCCAGGCAGTAAAGTTTGAAAATACATTATTTAGTAAAACTTTTTATTAACCAGCTTTTCTCGCTGTTTTTTTTTCAACTTTTTTTTTTTTTTACACAGCTTAAGTTTATAGTTTTATAAACTCCCATACCTGATATTTGTGTATGTTTTTAACTTTTTTATATTATAACTGCTCTCTATCTGAACTTAAATCTCATGATCAGTTTATTATTAAGCTTACCCTTTGATCATGGGTTATCATTAATAACCTTCTGCTTATTATTTCTGGACTCTTTGCCATGCCTTAACCTTTCTGGATAATGTTTTAATTATCCTGCGAAATGAAGCTTTATTCTCTACTTGTCACGGGAAATCATGTTAAACTACAATTAATTACTTTAAGTCAAAGTAAAAAGGCCTTATTATTTTTAGAACACTGTCATTTTTGTCACTTCTCAAAATGTTATTAATCCGCATGCCATACATGTAAACATATTAAAACAAAAAGAGCTGAAATCCTGGTGCTTTCATGGTGCTTTGTTATTTTGATGAATTATGTTATTTAAAAAAAAAAAAAAGTTTTTAATATACAAGCACACTTTTGGAACAAATTGTGCTCTCAATTCAAGGTTCCACTGTATAAATATATATATATACATACACACAATGGAACCTTGAATTGAGAGCACAATTTGTCATTAAAGTGAATTTCTTATAAATAAAATTATTTATTCATAAGAAATAATATCATTCGTTCCACAACCCAAAAATATTCATTTAATAAGTGAATATATACCATATATATATATATATATATATATATATATATATATATAAATATATATATATATATTATTATTTTTTTTTTAACCTTTAATTGTAATAAAATAGCAATTTAGTATGTGTTATTTAACAGTGCAGTGGCCTGACTCGACACACCTGCTCCTATAACATGCTGTAAATTAAGAAAAGTTTTACCTGCTGTGTGTAAGAATGTGAAAAATCTGTTTGCTGTATGTTCTTCTTTGGTCATCAGTACAGTGGGAGCCACGTCAAACAGCCGCTTGGAGCATGATAGGTCCATGACAGGACCGTGACAGGACCATGATCGATCCGTGCACGGAATGTTATCCCCCGCGATGACGTAGTTAACGATGCCCCGCCCCATAAACGCCCCCATGCGCTTTCTAAAAAGATGGTTGTAATGCTGTATAATTCCGCCAGATGGAGCATTGACTGCTTCAGTTAACTGCAGTGTCCAAGCAGCCGATTACTATATTTGATATATATATAACATAACTTACATCAACATAGTTTCATAAATAGATCATGTGGTAAAGAAGAGGGATAAAAAACGATTCATAAAACAGATTTAAATCCCTCAATACACAATCCATGATGCTTATGCTATTTTTAATTAATGATTAAATGAATTAATAAAACTACTTATTGCAATATTTTTCACGACATCCTTAATAATACTTAAAGACACGGTAACATCTGTAATTTATCTATACCGGTCGTTGTAGGTACGGAATACAAATGCGGGCTATGTACAGTATTTTACATTACGGTGTATTTTATCTATTTCCGTTTAATACACTGGTAGATAATATTTTGCTGCAAAGTAACGCTTAAAATTTAACTTCTGCTTGGGTTTGTTTTCGTTATATTTTTTATGTTTTCGCTAATGTTTTTTTTTCGCTGATAGTCAAAAATTGGCAAAACAAATCGATTAATAACGCATAATATATGAAACAAATATCTGTCCATACGGATCAGTATGTCTTTAGTCATTTAACCAGCATAACGTTTCCCCATCAAAGATCTGATGGGACATTAATCACTTATCACTACGGTGAATAGATGCGGCAGCAGAGACAGATTAAATCCCTATAAACATTCACACTTGAACACAATACTAACAGAACTAAACAGTTCCAGAGGGTCAGCGCCTGTTATCAGGACAGGAATCACCTACAGGATACTACTGTAATTTTTACTGCTTATATATTTTTTGCGATAGTTTCATTTGGTTTTACGCGATTTCATGTTTTATTTGTTTGTGTGTACGTGTGTGTGTGTGTGTGTGTGTGTGTGTGTGTGAGAGAGAGAGAGAGAGAGAGAGAGCGTGCGCGCGGGAGAGGGCTTATATTGTGATTTATTCAAGGTTACTAAAGCCTGGCTTACTACTAATAATAAAATATTTCAATGTAACCCATGGGTCTCAATCACAAAATCAGCCAACGCTGTAAACAGATGACAAGACAAATTATATAGGCTACTCTGAAACGTTAATTTGAACATTAAAAAAAAAAAAAATATATATATATATATATATATATATATATATATATATATATATATATATATATATATATATTACGGGGGCTTATATTACGGGGCTTCTCAGTCTTTCGTTAATTTTACTACTGACTGAAAACCAATGTGGCTTATTAAAGATGCACTGTTCTATTGGACATGGCTGTTTTTTAATGTTCTGCAAAATAAACACTGTCTACGGTTTGAATATACTGTGAACGTCTCAAAGTCACGTCTCTAGATCCTTCTGCAGTAATGTTATCGTGGTGTAAATTATTAACGTATCGATGTATTTCACTTGCAGACAAAATAGTCTAGTAACGAAAGTAACGAATTCGTCACTACTCTTCTCTTACGCAGCACGGCTAAAAAGATAATAAAAATGACACCAATCCTGCCATGATGCTACCCTGTCCATACACAACACTGACTGGGGAGATGAACTCAGACTTTACAAAACTTACTATTATTTCATGAGATGAAATTAAGCTAGGATGAAGAGAACAGAAGTGAACTCCCCTCTGTGCAGTATCTAAGTAGAGTGTAACTGGATCAGCCACAAAATGCCCCCCGTCTAACTCTGATTAGGAAAAGCTCACAGACACCAAACCTGCAGCACTTTGGTGTAATTTTTATTATCTTTTTAGCCGTGCTGCATGAGAGAAGAGTAGTGACAAATTCGTTACTTTTAATAACTTGATGTTTGATTGAATATTATATAATTTCCAAGTTTGATAGTGTCGATTTTAGAGTGCATTATACGATGCGAAAAGGAAGTAAATAAACACGTAGCAATGCAAAGAGGACACAGCTGTGAAATATTTAAGCAATATAAATTCAACAAAGTGTGATCATAATGGTTGTTGTTGCTGCTGTTTATGTAATTGGTTCCACCGTGTTACTGAACGCAACTGTGTTCACAAAACCGAGCGTAGGGAAAGAAAAACACTCGCTAACGCGTTTGAATGAAAAGGGGCGGCGGCTTTTCTTTGAAGATAGCGATTGCGTAATGGGCGGCAATCCGTGGCAGGGGGGTATAACACACCTCTGAACGTCCTTTGTCTTGTACATGATTATATTCGTTCACCTTCCAATCCCCCACAGCGCACACACTGTTGCTATGTCTGTTGGAGCACTTGGTTATACACAGCACCTTAATGTATGAAACACTTACTTCCTGGTTTGTTTTATTTTAAATATTGCTTATTACCTTTTCCCGCAAAATAAACATTAAACATAAACAACATGTTATCATTGTGTAAATTAACATATTGGTGTCTTTTAATTAAGGACAAAAACAGACCCTGCGCTTGTGTTTAGGACTGATGCTGAACAGCTGTGTTCTTAGGTTTAATCAATGATTTACAAGACAACAGTTAAAGCGGTTGTGGATGAGAGGTGTGTGTGTGTGCGCGCGCGCTCCTGCATTTCTCCGTTGGTTTAACACAAACATTTTGCGCACAGACAAGTAAGTCTGAAGTACCCCTCCCCCCGCCAAAAACACACACACAGAGCAATTAGCACCATGTCATAGTCAGTATTCTCCACTGAGGTTTCTTACCTTCCAAGTTTGTCTTTGCTCTTTTAATGGATTCTTAAAACCCCCCCAAAACATTATACTGAGAAAAAAAATGATTATGGGTCACAATCACAAACACAAACTAGCACAGATAAAAATGATCAAGTGTTTAACTGTTGTTTTCATTCGTTTCTATAACCAGTAATAATAATAATTATTATTATTATCATTATTATTAGCCCAACTCTTTGACTATTTAAAACAACGTCGGGTCCCATTTTTTGCACATTGAAGTTGTTGGTTTAAGTAAATGTATTTTTAAATACACAAACAATCCCCCAACAATTAAAACACGCACACATGACTTTAAAAATAAAATTTATTCTTTCAAAACTAGTCAAAAGTAAAAGTAAAAACAAATAATTTGTATAAAACAGGTGAAAACATGTTTAATTTTTGCTTAAAGGTCATTAAAATACCCGGATAACACCAGCTGCTTATCAGTCTCTATCTGGTTCTTGTATATATTAAAATATCATTTTTTTAAAATATTAAAGATGGAACTGTTTAATTCTTTGTTTCCCCCCTAAAGTATTAGACGTTTTGCAATTCTATGTTCAGAATATACAGTAGACCTGACCAAACATCATTCTAAAGCTGTTGCACTGTGACGTCATCCCTCCTACAGCTCCCTTTAACAGCTTGTTCAGGCTCCTCCAGTAGCTCCAAAAGGCCAACCGTCATCCGTCTGACCCCCCAATCCTCCACAGCGGAGCTCTGATTAAAGAAAACAGGAGAATTTAGTGAAGACAAAGATAAATAAACTTTACAGAATATCTAGTTGTAATAAATATAAAAGATATTAGTAAACCTACACCACAGAGTGTGTAAAATACTGTTTTGTGGAATTCTGGAATGTAAATAAACTGGGATAACTTTAACCATTGAATTTTGTTAGTGTTAACCCCGGTCTGTCTGTATTATCGTCTGCATTAAATTAAAATGCGCTTTTCATACAAATAAGTTAGGCGATATAACACTCGTATATATTAGTTCATCTCTGAAGCCAAACTATAACTACCCGAGTACTGAAGCCCCCCTCACCTCCTCCCACACACACCTCCCCCCACACAAACACACACACACACACACACACACACACCTCCCCCCCACACTCCTTAACTGATAAACACTTCAGAGTTTTATCCAGTTCGGTAACTAAGCGCTCGCGCTACCGCGCAAAGTCACGGCCAAATTGAGAAAAATATAAACCCGGTTATGAGCGTTTAGCTCGCGAGCTCTTGTACATCTATCCTCAGCTTGTGTCCTTCATGAACTGCATCACATTATATTCACAGATATAACCTGCAGATTAACTCTTACCCAAAGAATAAATAAATGCTAAATTTATCCAGACAACACGCGGTCAGACTCTAAAGGCATTTTTATAGAGCACAAACACTCTTCATCCGGTAGTGCAGCCTTTGTATTAGGGACATTAATAGTATTTTCGAAGCTTTAGTGTCTTTTTTAGTTAAAGAGGAGTGACATTGTGAGTTTGTGACACTGACAGTAAGCTGTAATGTTAACTCCAGACTTGGTAAACAGATCATTAAGTTATCTAAAGTTACATCTGACCGCTGCTGGTGCTGCCAGTGATTTTCAAAACGGCCGGTAAAAAAACTAAACTGGAAAATAAACTGTAAACTAATCCCAAACAAATTTTATAAATAAAAACACCACTTACCGCGAATAGTCCATTAAGCCGCCATCTTCATCTCTAGTGCAGTTTGGCAGCGTCAGTTCGGTGGGGGTGGGTTGTTAAAATCACGTGATTGCAACTCAGCGCAACTAAATTGCTGGCTTGTGTTAACGGGTCCTTGAGAACGAAGCGCCATCTAGTGGTGGAACCAGGTAAATGCATAAATAGGGCTTGAATGGGCGTGTTTACTGTGAAATCTTGACACGCCTTTCTCGAAGAAAAAGGAGGGGGGACTACGGCGTGCATAAGGCAGCCGTACGCCATTCGTACGCAATTCACACTTCCGCGGCTATTTGGCGTGGCTCCATCTGTAAGTGCTGAAACAGACGTATCTGTGTGTCTGCATAGTTTGTGTGTCAGAGTGGGACAAAAATACTAAAATGCTTTTCTACAAAAAATCAAGATTATCATTAAACAGAACATGTGATTAAACATTACTGATTCTGGTCTTCATTTTAAAAGTGTGCGGTTAAATAACACCCTGACTAATGGAACAATCAGATCATCAGACATCCTGTACTAGAATATACAGACATTCCAGCGTCCATAAACATGTTCTGTACCTTTGTACCTTGTAACATTTTGTACTGTTTGTTCTTCTAAATAAGCACTCTGTGCTCATCTACACAAAATCAAGATTATCATTAAACAGAACATGATTTTTGCTTCACTGATTCTTGCCTTCGTTTTAAAATTGGTTTAAAAGTTGACCCTGAAATGATTCAGCAGGTTTAATTCCTGAAATTTCAACACAGTCACTGACTAGCACAGTCTGAATAAAACAGATTTCTTCATGCAATGAATTATGATTTTTTATTGTTGTAAAATCACCCACTTACAATTTTAAAATATATACGTGTTTAACACAGTATCAATATTTCTCCTGAATGATAAGATTTCCCAGCAAGTCTGCTGTAAAATACACCTCTTTATGAAGTTCGTTACAAAAAAAACTGTATAATTTAATAATATGACTAGTAACCAATGTCAAATCCAATGTTTACATAAGCTCTTTAATTCAATTCAATTCAATCTTATTTGTATAGCGCATATTCTCATTTTATTTGAGAGGAACCAGACTCAACAGGGAACCCATCCTCATTTGGGTAAAAACGGATAGCAGGGATTGATCTGCATAATACTATGTGAGATTGGAAGTTCAGTATAACAGGAGGTGTGTTAACTTAAATGGAGTCCAGTTTGTTCCTAGGGTTAGGGACAAACTGGAGGCTCTGTAGACTGAAGACTGTAGAAAAATTCCAGTCCTGAACTATTGAGCGACTGAAGTCACAGGTCCTCAGAGAACAGCTGTCTGCATCAGTTGAGGACCGGACCGTCTTCGTGGAAAAGTGACACCACACGGGGCATCCATGCGATGAGATCTCCAACCAGAAGCAGAACTCCAGGACGAATTGGACAGGTCCAGAGGGCAGAGGAGGTGGGGGAAAAAGAAGAGAGAGAGAGAGAGAGAGAGAGCAGAAGAGGAGAGCGCAAAAGAGATGGAGAGATGGCAGTTAGGTATGGTCACAGTCAAACAATGTACAAGTGTAACCAATCACTCCAGTTAAACTTTACTCTGTGTTGTGTGAATCAACACGGGAGACAGGTGACAGTTCACTGGAAGCTTTTAATTTCTTCTCTCTCTGACACATAAAGGAACAAACAGCCTTGGATTGAGAATTGCTCTTGTTTTCTATAAAATAAATGTGATGTACATCATGTGCTTGATTTCCACATGTTTAAGACAAAATTATTAATAGAACTCAAAAAAATAAAAATGCCAGAAAATAAAAAGACAAATACATAAAATAACATTATACACACAAATTGGAGTGAAGATACAGTATAAAAATAAAATAATTAATAAAAATAAAGATTCAATTGGATTACAGGGAGTCAAAAAACAACATCCCTCTTCCATAAAGCTTCATCAGGAAAAGAGAAGAGGAGGGGACAAAACAGGAAATTGTGCTGGCTTTAGGTGACATTACAGGATTTAAAGGGGAAAGGACTCATCTCGAACAGGCACTTACATCAGGTATATGAAATTTGTGTAAATTCTAACAACAACAGGTTTATTTTTTATACCCGTTACATAAGGTGAATTTTGGGGCTTTGTAGGAAAAAGCTCCGCCCCCAGCTGTAGTTTTCATAATACGCGGTACTGATAAGCAGCCTGCATCCTTTGATCGAAGTAGGCGTGGCCGGATCGTAAGACACTAGCAGTTCACTCAGGTACTGCGGCGCGAGACCATTTAATGCTTTATATGGCAAGAGAGAGTATTTTAAAATCAATGCGAAATTTCACAGGGAGCCAATGAAGTGAAGATAAGATAGGGGTGATGTGCTCATATCTTCTGGTTCTAGTGAGGACTCTCGCTGCTGCATTCTGGACTAGCTGAAGCTTATTTATGCATCTAGCTGAACAACCAGACAGTAAGGCATTACAATAGTCCAACCTAGAGGTGATAAAAGCATGAACTAGTTTTTCTGCATCGTTTAGCGACAATATATTTCTTATCTTGGCAATATTTCTGAGGTGAAAGAATGCTATCCTGGTAATATTATCTACATGAGCTTCAGATGAAAGGCTGGAATCAATAATCACACCGAGGTCTTTCACTGTTGCACTTGATGGAACAGAAAGGCCATGTAAAGTTACAGAGTGATCTAAAATCTTAGAGGGGTTCTGTTATTGCTGGTACTATCTGTTTAAGAAAATGTGTCGGTACAGGATCTAATATACAGGTTGATGAATTTGCAGAAGAGATGAGTGAAATTAGTTCATTCTCTTCAAGGGGAGTAAAGTATTCTAGGTTCTGATCTGACATGGCTAGATTAACATCTGCATCAATTACATTGTTCGGTTTCAAAACCTCAATTTTATGCCTAATATTTACAATTTTATTATTAAAAAAGTTCATGAAGTCCTCACTATTGCATGATGTTGTTGTGGAGATTTCTGCAGTGGTCTTATTTCTGGTTAATTTGGCTACAGCATTAAATTAAAATTTAGGATTATTTTTATTTTCTTCTATAAGAGTGGAGAGATATGTTGATCTAGCTACACTAATAGCTTTTCTATAGTTCAGGATGCTCTCCTTCCATGCTATTTGAAATACTAACAATTTAATTTGACGCCATTTACGTTCTAATTTCCGAGCGGTCTGTTTTAAAGTGCGCATGTGATCGTTATACCTGGGAGCGAGTTTCTTATCTCTGATAATTTTTCTTTTAACTGGAGCTACATTATCTAAGGTATAACGGAACGTTGACTCTAAATATTCCGGTAATCCAATCAAAGTTGGGAACTCTGGGAGATTACTGATAAAACTCTGTTTGGTAGTTGATGTGACTGTACATTTAATACGGTAGTGCGGCGCTGTGCGTACATTATTAATATGACACACTTGAATTGAGACAAGAAAGTGATTTGAGATAACTGCAGATAGTGGAATTGTGAATAAATTTCTTATACTTAATCAGAAGAATATTATTAGATCTAAAGTGTGACCTGCTTTATGAGTGGGTCCTACTACACACTGATTTACTCCTGTATGTCCAGAATGGACATAAATGCTCTACGCACAGGGTTTTCTGGATTCTTAAAATGAATTTTAAAATCTCCAGCAATTAACACTTACAGAAATGACAAGGTTTGAAAGAAAATCTGCAAATTCACAAAGAAATTCAGTGTACGGCCCTGGAGGTCTGTAAAGGATGATTAGTGGGATCAACTGAGCTGACTTAATATAGTTACACTTGTTATGTTACTATAGAATACTCCAAATAAATTTATGTCCGTGTTTTTGTACGATAGACAGATTATCATTGTAAATATTCAATTTCATTCCCACACAAAAGTTCCATAAATATATATTTCTATATTGTACAGCGTTTTTTTTTTTTATCTTAGATTATATATTTTGTACTGTACAGTCATTTTATTTTATATTTTATTTTATTCTTTCTTAGGTAAATTTACCTTATATTTTCTTTTTCATATTTATTTCCTATTCATAGTCTTTTATTTTAAGGTCATGGGCAGATGTCTTAGCATTTCACTGCATATCATACTATTTTTTACTGTGTATGTGACAAATAAAATGAAATATTTGAAAATTTTTAATAAAAAAAAAATCACTGAGCAGAGTTGTGAAAGAGTGGCACACGGGCGGGGCAATGGAATGCGCTCCAGGGACTTTAAAGTCATGAATGGTATTCTGCCCTTTGATGACTGCAGCAAGGACAGCCGCGAGCTTACGCTCCTGCCCACCACCACCGCTTACAATCCTGTGTCCGCTCTGCGGCCGCAATCCAACATACATCCGCCCCAACCGGGCCATCGAACCTCATCGACCTGCACGGGCGCGGATACTCATCACACGACCTGGCACCTGACACCTCTCGCACCTACCATTGACTGTGTGTTATGCCACGCTGCACCTGAATAATAATAATTATAATAAAACATTGCATTGTTTGGGGTGGTAGGTCAAGTGCAGTGTCTGTATATTGTATACTGTTATAACAAGTTCCCTCTCCATTATTAATACACACCAAGTGATTATCATCAATGATTTCCTCAATTATTTGTCCATTCACATCAGTATTATTACTTCCCCATAATGTATTATAGGAATTAAAATCACCACACCACACTATTTCGTCATGTAAAGAACCTACAACAGCTTCTAAAATAACTTGACTTAATTTTTTACATGGATTATAATAATTAACAATATCTATGCTCCCTCTTTCAGTCCATATCTTAGTTATAATTGCTTCATATTCTTTATGCATTTGTTCCACCATATATTTCATCCCATTTTGTATAAATGTTGCTATTCCTCCTCCTCTACCAGATTCTCTATCTCATCTAATTATACTATAACCATTTATTATAAAATCCAGCTGTGGTATTAACCATGTTTCCTGAATACATATTACATTAGGTTTCACTGTTAGCATATGTATGTATTTCTTAAGCTCTTGGCCATTTGCAATTAGACTGCTTGCATTCCACTGTAGTATAGTCAATTACATTAAGAAGCTCCAACACATGCCTGAGAAGACTGTGTCTCTTCAGTAAAAGAGTCTCTTACGGTCTCCCATTGCAGCCCTTTAACATCTAAATATTTCTCTGCAGATTTAACAATTATTTTAATCTTTTCATTTCCGCTTTTTGTCTGTGCTAAAAATGAATTATTTCTGCCATTACAATTACAAAATGATTCGTTTTCACTATCAATGTTTCCTATTTCAATTTATTACATCCTTGACATTTCTTTCCTTGATTAATTTTTTTTCTGATTGCTCAACCAATGTCACATCCCCTGAAACCTTCTTTGCAGCTTCTGCATAACTGATTCCCTGGACAACCTTGATTCGTTGCACTTCGGCCTGCCTCTTCCTAACCTCACATTCTCTGTAAGCAGAACTGTCCCCCCTCCCCAATGACAACACTTCAGCTTTGTCCCCTCCTGGCATTTTCCATACTCATGTTCTCCACTAAATTTTTCACATCTTTGCTTTCCCTTGCATACCGCCGCCACATGCCCATATCTCTGACATATAAAGCATCTAATTGACGACGAGAATCAGTGATGCAAGAATCACATGTCCTGTTTAATGATAATCTTGATTTTGTGTAGATGAGCATAGAGTGCTAATTTAGCAGAACAAACAGTACAAAATGTTACAAGGTACAAAAGTACAAAACATGTTGATGGACGCTGGAATGTCTGTATATTCTAGTAGAAGATGTGTGATGATCTGGTTGTTCTATTAGTCAGGGTGTTATTTAACCGCACACTTTTAAAATGAAGACCAGAATCAGTAATGTTTAATCACATGTTCTGTTTAATGATAATCTTGATTTTGTGTAGGAAAGCATTTTAGTATTTTTGTCCCACTCTGACACACAAACTATGCAGACACGCACATACGTCTGTTTCAGCACTTACTGATGACCAAAGAAGAACATACAGCAAACAGATTTTTCACATTCTTACACACAGCAGGTAAAACTTTTCTTAATTTACAGCATGTTATAGGAGCAGGTGTGTCGAGTCAGGCCACTGCACTGTTAAATAACACATACTAAATTTCTATTTTATTACAATTAAAGGTTAAAAATATATATATTTGGTATATAGTCACCTATTAAATGAATATTTTTGGATTGTGGAATAAATGATCTAAGTTTTCATCATTTCTTATGAATAAATAATTTTATTTATAAGAAATTCACTTTGATATACAAGTTTTTTAATATACAAGCACACTTCTGGAACAAATTGTGCTCTTAAAAAGGTTATTTATACTGTATACATGTGTGTGTATTATTTAATTGTTTGCTGTATTTTTATTTCCTCTTTACCTTAATTTTTTTTTAAATAACGTAACAATTCATCAAAATAACAAAGCACCATTAAAGCACCAGGATTTCAGCTCTTTTCGTTTTAATATGTTTACATGTATGGCATGCGGATTAATACCATTTTGAGAAGTGACAAAAATGACAGTGTTCTAAAAATAATAAGGCCTTTTTACTTTTATTTAAAGTAATTAATTGTTGTTTAAATAATTTCCCGTGACAAGTAGAGAATAAAGCTTCATTTCGCTGAATGATTAAAACATTATCCAGAAAGGTTAAGGCAGGGCAAAGGGTCCAGAAATAATAGGCAAAAGGTTATTAATGATAACCCATGATCAAAGGGTAAGCTTAATAATAAACTGAGCATGAGATTTAAGTTCAGATAGAGAGCAGTTATAATATAAAGTTAAAACATACACAAATATCAGGTATGGGAGAAATGGCAGTTTATAAAACTATAAACTCAAGCTGTGTAAAAAAAAAGTAAAAAAAAAAACAGAGAGAAAAGTTAATCAGCTGGTCACTGATAACGCCTTGGTTACAAAACTGTTTGTAGTAATTTTAGTCTTAAAACTATCGGTCTGGCTGCAGTCACATGCCATTACAGTTAACACTGTGCAGTCCAGAGCATCTTCATGTTTTCAAACTGGAACCATTCTCACTTATCAGACGTACCTATAAACAAACCAAAAGACCATCCTCAGCAACAGTGAGTGTCTCCATGAGACATAAACTTTAAACAGAAGTAATGCATCAGGATAGAATTTGTGCTTATATTTGTCATGAGGCATAAAGCTCATCTCCAGGGGTAGCTCAGTGGTTAAGGCATTGGACTACGGTTCGGAAGATCCCAGGTTCAAACCCCACAAAGAAAAGTCCAACTGCACTAGGAGCTGTAACAGTCTTTTTCAGCCAATTTCTGTAATATTGTTAACTGAGTAAATTGTACAATAACACATGCAGTGATTAATTGGTGAACTGGGGCTTTGAGAGACTCCAAGAATTTGATTTAAAAAGAACCTTGTTAAGATAAACAAAATATTGTTAAATAACAAACAAACTTTGGCATTAGACGCCAGTGTACCATGAAGGTAAATTGAGATTTGTACTCTGTGCTGAAAATTGTTTATAGTATGTACTATTGGTGATCTTATAAAATATTTGAGTGAATTAATTTCCTAAAATGTCAAAATAGAGCAATCTACAGTATGTGAGTAAATAAGGACTTTAGTTTTTCTTCTGATGACTTACATTTTATACCTATTTATAAAACTGGGCAATTGAAAGTTAAGGGTTTTGCTGAAGGACCCAGCAGTACTGCAACTTAAACTCATAATCTTCTAATCAGAAGTGCAATGTCCTATCCACTGAACTCCCACAGTGCCCCGGGCTCATCCAAACCAAATCAGTGAGACCTGCCTCATACAAACTTTCCAGTGGATCCTCAGTCAGATCGTTCTATAAATTATGCTAGACCACACTCATGCCACCATGTACCCCACTGCCTGATAAAGGCCAGGAAGCTGTCTGGGCTCCAGCTATCTAACCCCCTAAACCACCCCAAGTGAGAGAGAAAAAAATTGATCATCATTCATAACTGCATTTTGTATTTATTTGGGTTATCTATGTGTAATATTTAGATTTGTTTGATGATCCCAATCATTTAAGTGTAACAAATATGAAAAAAAGGGCAATTATGTTTTCACAGCACCATGTATAAACAGAGAATAATAGACCATCCACAGCAGCTGGGAGTGTCTCCATATGACAAGAACCAGAAGTAGGGCATCAGGATGGATCAGGCAGGTGCAGAAGGGTCAGGGTCACTGGTATCTCAAGAGAGCCATGTGTAGCTCAATAGCAAAAGAGAGAGTGTGTGTTAAATATGCTCACAGTCATGTAATTCCATGTCTGGAAGCAGTTAAAATTCTCCTGTGACAATTAACTCAGCATGTAGAAGATTACAGACAGACCCAGGATGTAGTAAAGTTTGATGCATGCTGCACTTTCAGACTGCAAATAATAGGGATTCTATTTATTAACCCTATTAATGAGATCTGATGAAGTCTACCTGTATTTTATTTCAGACAATGTTCCTCCACTGGACTTGGCTCATTCTTGCCCTCATGTGGACCCAAACTTCTTTCACTACTGCAGGAAAAATCCTTGTGTATCCAGCAGAAGGAAGTCGTTGGCTCAACATGAACATCATGCTGCATGAACTCTATAAACGAGGTCATGATCTGACAGTAGTGCGTTCCTCCATGAGTTTACAGATTCCTGAACACGCTCCTCACTATAAGTCACTGACCATCAAGGTATCTCAAGCCATCAGTTTGGATACACCTGAACTAACGGTGTCGCTTCTTAAGAAGACTACAGAAAGCAGGAAAAGTAAATGGTCAGTTCTTTCCTTCATAGCTCAATATCAATGTTTATTTGCCTTCATAGAGCAAGGTAGCAGAGTAAGTGCAGAAATGTTAAGAACCATTATGGAGGATCAAACATTGATAAAAAATCTCCATAATGCAAAGTTTGATATGATTTTTACGGAAGCTCTTTATGGCAGCGGCACTGTGTTGGGGTCGTACTTGGGTTTACCAATAGTGCTTAACACTCGCTGGATAATGAACAGAGAAGCCCACTTTGCAGTCGCACCCTCTCCACTTTCTTACATTCCAACATTTGGATCTGAGCTCAATGACAAAATGACCTTTACAGACCGACTGAAGAACTTGTTGCATTATGCTATTGGTCAGTATACATATCACATGTTCATGAACCCAGCTTATCAGGATATTATCAGTGAGTTTATTGATCCGAACACTGATGTCTTGTCCCTTATGCAAGGTGCAGATCTGTGGCTCATGCGAGTAGATTTTGTGTTTGAGTTTCCTCGACCCACAATGCCAAACGTGGTCTACATCGGGGGATTTCAGTGCAAGCCTTCTAGTCCTCTGCCTAATGAGCTGGAGATCTTTATGCAGAGTTCAGGGGAACATGGTGTAATTGTTATGTCTTTTGGAACTCGTCTTAAAGGTTTAGAATATGATTTATCAGAAATCTTTGCTTCTGCCTTCGCTTTTCTACCACAGAGGGTTGTGTGGCGACATGCAGGACCAAAACCATCCACAGTGAGTAACAACACACTAATTTTAGACTGGATTCCACAAAATGATCTTCTTGGACATCCAAAAACAAAACTTTTCATAACACATGGAGGAACCAATAGTATTTACGAGGCCATCTATCATGGAGTCCCAATGCTGGCAATACCACTAATCCTGGACCAGTTTGAGAACATGGTACGTCTAAAAGCTAAAGGCATAGCTAAAGTTCTGGAACTCACAGACTTGAACATTAATACGCTGACTGAATCTATCAAAAACCTTTTGGATGAAAAGCAGCCCTACATGGAAAACATGCATGAGATTTCCTCTCGACATCATGACACACCAATAAAACCAATGGACAGCATCATCTTCTGGCTGGAATTTGTCATAAGGCATAAAGGTGCAGCTCATCTGCGTACAGAGTCATATAAGATGCCCTGGTACACCTATCATAATGTGGACATTTTAGCCTTTATACTTAGTGCGTTCATGATCATATCTCTGATTTTTGCTCTAAGCTGCAAGCTTCTGCTTAAGGAGCTGCAAAGAAAGAGAAAAGTCAAACAACAATAAGAGCCATAACAGTCTTACCTCCCTTAACTCACCAGATGTTTCCTGATGTTCTGTCCTATTATTACTGTCACATTTTACAGATATACAGATAAATTTGTTTATAATTACATTTATAGTATATAATATGGTAAAAACGTAGGTTTCTGTTTTTGGGCAAAGGCAGGTTTTTCATGAAAGAACGAATAATGTTGAGTTATTGATGTATCACCTACAACTACATTTGATAATTGAAGGGAAAATTAATAAACCAATTTGCAGTATTCTGCACTTTAATAAGTTTGACAATGACATTTTATGACATAAACCCACTTGGAATGGAGACTTTGTCTAGTCCACCTCACTTGACAGTATGTATAAGCATTAATAAGAAAAATAAATCAATATTATTAGTGTGCACTATGGTGACCTACCAAGTACTCTTTTAGGGCCCTTATTGGATTCCTTTATACTCATATATGGACATGTGATCTGCAAACCTAGTGTTAGTTCTCACTACCCTAATCACAAACAGCTCTATGTATCATACAACTGTGATTCGGCATCACAGCTCTATAAAAAACAAAATTTGGGAGGATATAAAAGCTTAGATAAACAGGGATGTCCTGTACATGTTTGCAGTGACTCCTGAATACCAACATTGAATACATATGTGCATATTACATCTGTAATAAAAAAAAATTACAATATAATTTCAGTACCATTACAGTTTGTGAAGTTCTTTGTGAAGTGACATTTTCATGTGAATTTACAATGCACATCCAGACTGTGTAACAGCATTTCCCACAAGCCACCCGACTCCTTAAAACAGTGGGAGTGGACTGATAAACATGCACACACACACACACACACACCCTGCTAAAAAATCCAGCATAGACCAGCATGCTTTAAATGCTGATCTATGCTGGTTAATACTGGTTAGTGCTGGTCTGGTGCTGGTTTAGCTGGTGAACAGCATGCCAGCTTCAGATCCTGCTTATTATAATTTACAGACCTCCAGGGCCATATTCTGAATTTCTTTATGAATTTGCAGATTTTCTCTCAAACCTAGTCGTTTCTGTAGACAAAGTGTTAATTGCTGGAGATTTTAATATTCATTTTGAGAATTCAGAAGACCCTCTGAGAACAGCATTTATGTCCATACTGGACTCAGTAGGAGTAAATCAGAGTGTAGTAGGACCCACTCATAAAGCAGGTCACACTTTAGATTTAATAATATTATTCGGATTAAGTATAAAAAATGTATTTACAATTCCACTGTCTGAAGTTCAGATCACTATCTTGTCTCAATTAAAGTGTGTCATATTGATAATGTACGCACAGCGCGGCACTACCATATAAAATGTACATTTACATCAACTACCACATAGAGCTTTATCCATAGTCACCCAGAGTTATCAACTTTGATTGGATTACCGTCTGACCCCACAGAACTCGATCAGGCGACTGAATATTTAGAGTCGACCGTTATACCTTAGATAATGTAGCTCCGGTTAAAAGAAGATTTATCAGAGATAAGAAACTTGCTCCCTGGTATAACAATCACAAACGCACACTCTAAAAAAGACCGCTCGGAAATTAGAATGTAAATAACGTCAAACTAAATTGTTAGTATTTCAAATAGCATGGAAGGAAAGCATCATGAACTATAGAAAAGCTCTTAGTGTTGATAGATCAACGTATCTCTCCACTCTTATAGAAAATAACAAAAATAATCCTAAATTTTTATTTAATACCATAGCCAAATTAACTACTGTAGAAATAAGACCACTGCAGAAATCTCCACAACAACATCATGCAATAGTGAGGACTTTATGAACTTTTTAAATAATAAAATATATGTAAATATCAGGCATAAATTGAGGGTTAGAAACCGGACAATGCAATTAATGCAGATGTTAAACTAAGTATGTCAGATCGGACCTAGAATACTTTACTCCCCTTGAAGAAAATGAACTAATTTTATTTATCTCTTCTGCAAATTCATCAACCTGTATATTAGATCCTGTACCATCACATTTTCTTAAACAGATAGTACCAGCAATAACAGAACTCCTGTTGAGCATTGGGTATGTTCCAAAATCTTTTAAATTAACAGTTAGTAAACCGATTTTGACACCATTGATTATTTTATTCTTCCTCACAGATTAGAAAATGTGGTAGGAATTAAGGGTACAGCCCACTCCTGGCTCAGATTTTATTCGACCGATTATTATCATTATTTAGACTTAAATAGTGGTTACCCTGCATGCTCTCTAGTAAAGTTTGGTGTTCCACAAGGTTCAGTTTTAGGCCCACTGCTTTTTTCCCTTTACATGCTTCGTCTGGGCAATATAATCTGTAAGCATTAGTTTTTATTGTTATGCTGACAACACACAGTTATATGTCTCAGCAAAACCAGATAAGAAAAACCAGCTTACTAAAGTTGAGTAATGTGTGCAGGATAAATTTATAAAACAGAATCTAACTGCCAAGAGAAGAGACTGGAAAAACATAACAGCATATAAAAATTGCAACCTGCCTCAGCAAAATTCAGTCAAATGCAAATAGAAACAACCAAGACAGAAGCAGATGACTGAAACATTATTAGTACAGTTGAAATGTATTTACTCAGCAAAACAGATAATAAGACATAAGTTTGAACTTGTGGTTTTTGCACCACGAGCAATTCCCCCCAGCCATTCTGGGGCATAAGGAAGCCATTTCTGAACTGTTGAAGCAAAGACAAACTCTGAGGCCTCCTTTTTTTCCAGCTTTCAGCTGTTGTTGTTGTAGGGCATCTAAAGAATGAAAAACAAACAAAAAGTTAGAACTGTACAATGCTCTAAAAACTTGGAGTGGTAGTTGTTTATGAATGACAGAAGGTAAATGTTTGGAAATGTGCCTTTTACAAATGTACAGATATACAACATATGTTTTTAAATTTCCTACAATCTTCCATAGATACAATGCACACATTAGATTTTTTTTATATATGTGTGTTATTTCACAACCTGCAAAAATTGTCCTAAAATTTACATATTCAATGCTATGAAAACAAATATACTTAATGTAACAATGTAGTCTGTTATATTATGTGCAAAAAAAAAAAAAAAACCTGTAGGACAAAAAAAATAAATTTCAATCTGTGGTAACAGTTTTGCAAATGATCCCCTTAGTTTATAAACTGCACTCACAAATACTTAAACTGTTCCCTCAGTTCAAGAAATTGTGGCCATGGATTAACAAACTGTGCCCACAAATTTCCAATCCGTACGCTCAGATACAGTGCTGTTTGTGTATTTATTCTTAACATGAACCCTAACCTAAGCACTTCCTGTTGCTGACGTAGCTTCCTGTTTTCGTATCGTTGCCGCGAAAGTTTGCGTTTGTGTTAGCGTTTAAATTACATACTTTTTTTTCATTTATACAATAATAATATTAATAGCAACTAGTTTTTATATCTCACACTATTTGGCTTCGCCTTTTTCTGCGCTTTTTGGAGAACGCGCGAGTTTCTTTTTCTAAAAACAACAAACGGAATTCAGCTCAAACAACTACAACTCCGACTCAGGTACGTTATCATGTCCAATATTCAGCTCGTTCAGTGTGTAGAGTGCAGGATGTTTAGACATTCTTCCTCCGTCGTTAGTAATAATTTTATTTGTGATAGGTGTGTGTTAGTGAGCACTCTGACGGAGAAGATATCAGCGTTAGAGGAGCGCATCCAGACTTTAGAGAGGGTTAGAGAGCGCGAGAGCAGTGTTATTCCTGTAGCGGACAGTCTGGGTGCCGCAGGCGGAGATAACCAGCCCCCGACTCCGGCATTAGAGCCCTCACAGCGGGGCGAGTGGGTGACGACTCGGCGGCATACTCGTTCAGCCAAAGCTAACGCTAAGGCTAGCCCACCGGAGCACACCTCTTCTGCGCTTCACGTGTCCAACAGGTTTGCTCTCCTCAGTGATGCACCCACTGAGAAACCTGAAAGAGCTCTGGTTATAGGAGACTCTATAATGAGACACGTGAAATTAGCTAGACCTTTAGGGGCGCCAGCGGCAGTGGTTAGGTGTATCCCGGGAGCCAGAGCACCGGACATAGCAGGTAATCTTAGGGCTCTAGGACAGCACAGGTTCTCCAAGATAGTAGTACATGCTGGAGCTAATGATATACGCCTTCGTCAGTCAGAGGTTAGTAAGAATAACTTTATAGAGGTGTTTAAATTAGCGAAGGCGATGTCCGATGGAGTAGTATGCTCTGGTCCCATCCCAATGAGACGTGGTGACATAACTTACAGCAGGTTATGGTCGCTGAACCGCTGGATGTCCAGGTGGTGCTCCGAAAACAACGTGGGCTTCATTGATAATTGGAAGACCTTTGAGGGCAAAGCTGGCCTGTTAGGGCGGGACGGTGTCCATCCCACTCGGGAAGGTGCTGCTCTCATTTCTTGTAGTATAGCTCATAGTCTTAGAAAAGGCCTAGTTAATCGGTGACAATCCAGAGCCCAGGCCAGGGAGCAGACAGACAGGCTAACCCAACCGTCTGCTAGCTGCATAGAGTCGTCACTCAGGGTTCACTCTATTGAGACTGTGTCTGTTCCCCGAGCTAAAATCAAATTTAGAAAGACTCAGAAAGTCTGTTTTAGTAATTTAATTAGCATAAAGACCACAAACTTGGATCAGACTGAATGCGCAGCCGGCACCTCTGATCTGAAGCTAGGACTGTTAAATATTAGATCTCTCGCATCTAAAGCAGTTATAGTTAATGAAATTATCACAGATCAGGAGTTTGATATACTCTGTTTAACAGAAACCTGGATTAAACAGGACGAGTATGTAGCTCTAAATGAAGCTAGTCCTCCTGGATACAGCTACATACACCAGCCTTGGTTAACTGGTAGAGGAGGAGGCGTCGCAGTTATTCACAATGATAATTTGACTATTATACAAAAACACGGACACAAATTCAATTCATTTGAAATTCTTTATAGTAACATAAGTGTATTTAACTATATTAAGTCAGCTCAGTCGATCCCGCTAATTGTCATTTACAGACCTCCTGGGCCGTACTCTGAATTTCTTAGTGAATTTGCAGATTTCCTCTCAAACCTAGTCGTTTCTGTAGACAAAGTGTTAATTGCTGGAGATTTTAATATTCATTTTGAAAACCCAGAAGACCCTCTGAGAACTGCATTTATGTCTATACTGGACTTGGTAGGAGTAAATCAGTGTGTAGTAGGACCCACTCATAAAGCAGGTCACACTTTAGATTTAATAATATTATTTGGATTAAGTATAAGAAATTTATTCACAATACCACTATCTGAAGTTATCTCAGACCACTATCTTGTCTCAATTCAAGTGTGTCACAATAATAATGTACACACAGCGCCGCGCTACCGTATGAAACGTACATTCACATCAACTACCAAACAGAGTTTTATCAGTAATCTCCCAGAGTTCCCAACTTCGATTAGATCACCGTCTGACCCCACAGAACTCGATCAGGCGACTGAATATTTAGAGTCGACATTTCGCTATACCCTAGATAATGTAGCTCCAGTCAAAAGAAAAACTATTAGAGATAAAAAACTTGCTCCCTGGTATAACGATCACACGCGCACTTTAAAACAGGCCGCTCGGAAATTAGAACGTAAATGGCGTCAAACTAAATTACTAGTATTTCAAATAGCATGGAAGGAGAGCATCCTGAACTATAGAAAAGCTCTTAGTGTAGCTAGATCAACATATCTCTCCACTCTTATAGAAAATAACAAAAATAATCCTAGATTCTTATTTAATGCTGTAGCCAAATTAACCAGAAATAAGACCACTGCAGAAATCTCCACAACAACATCATGCAATAGTGAGGACTTCATGAACTTTTTTAATAATAAAATTGTAAATATTAGGCATAAAATTGAGGTTTTGAAACCGAACAATGTAATTGATGCAGATGTTAATCTAGCCATGTCAGACCAGAACCTAGAATACTTTACTCCCCTTGAAGAGAATGAACTAATTTCACTCATCTCTTCTGCAAATTCATCAACCTGTATATTAGATCCTGTACCGACACATTTTCTTAAACAGATAGTACCAGCAATAATAGAACCCCTGTTGAGAATAATTAATTCTTCACTCAGCATTGGTTATGTTCCAAAATCTTTTAAATTAGCAGTTATCAAACCAATAATTAAGAAACCTGACCTCGACCCGTGTTAGCTGTCCAGTTACAGACCAATATCAAACCTCCCCTTTATCTCTAAGATCCTGGAAAAGATAGTAGCGGAGCAGCTATGCTTATATATAAATAGAAATGGCATACATGAACTGTATCAGTCAGGATTTAGGCCTCATCACAGTACAGAGACAGCGCTCGTTAAAGTAGTAAATGACATTCTATTGGCCTCTGATCAGGGTTGTGTAACTATGCTTGTATTACTTGACCTTAGTGCAGCTTTTGACACTGTTGATCACGCTATTCTTCTTCACAGATTAGAAAATGTAGTGGGAATTAAGGGTACAGCCCTCTCCTGGCTCAGATCCTATCTGACCCATCGTTATCAGTATGTAGACTTAAATGGTGATTATTCTGCATGTTCTCTAGTGGAGTTTGGCGTTCCGCAGGGTTCAGTTTTAGGTCCACTGCTTTTTTCCCTTTACATGCTTCCTCTGGGCAACATAATCCGTAAGCATGGTATTAGTTTTCATTGTTATGCCGACGATACACAGTTATATGTCTCAGCAAAACCTGATGAGAAAAAACAGCTTACTAAAATTGAGCAATGTGTGCAGGACATAAGAAATTGGATGCTAATTAACTTCCTTCTGCTAAATCCGGATAAGACAGAAGTTCTAGTCATAGGATCGCATACAGCTAGGAGTAAAATTTTAGATCACACCGTAACTTTAGATGGCCTTTCTGTTCCATCAAATGCAACAGTAAAAGACCTTGGTGTGATTATTGATTCCAGCCTTTCATTTGAAGCACATGTAGATAATATTACCAGGATAGCATTCTTTCACCTCAGAAATATTGCCAGAATAAGAAATTTATTGTCGCTAAACGACGCAGAAAAACTAGTTCATGCTTTTATCACCTCTAGGTTGGACTATTGTAATGCCTTACTGTCTGGTTGTTCAGCTAGATGCATAAATAAGCTTCAGCTAGTCCAGAATGCAGCAGCGAGAGTCCTCACCAGAACCAGAAGATATGAGCACATCACCCCTATCTTATCTTCACTCCATTGGCTCCCTGTGAAATTTCGCATTGATTTCAAAATACTACTCTTGACATATAAAGCATTAAATGGTCTCGCGCCGCAGTACCTGAGCGAACTGCTAGTGTCTTACGATCCGGCCACGCCTACTTCGATCAAAGGATGCAGGCTGCTTGTCAGTACCGCGTATTATGAAAAATACAGCTGGGGGCAGAGCTTTTTCTTACAAAGCCCCAAAGTTATGGAATAGTCTTCCAAATAGTGTTCGGGACTCAGACACAGTCTCAGTGTTTAAGTCCAGGCTAAAAACCTATTTATTTAGCCAAGCATTTTTATAAATAGATTTTCCATAGGTAAAGGAGCAGATCTGGGGGACTCATGGACGTAGAGTATTATGGTGAACTGGTATGTTTGGATGCTGTCTTCCTCACTCTCATTGATCACTCAGGTTTGCTGACGGTGAGGTGATTGTTTGCTTTACATCTCAGGAAGCCCTCATGTTTGTGTTTCCTTCTGGCTCTCCCTTTTAGTTATGCTGTCATAGTTAGTCCTGCCGGAGTCTCTGCTTGCACTCTACAGTTAATATACATTCACATTATACATTGTGTGACTGTGACCATACCTAACTGCCATCTCTCCTCTTCTTCTCTTTCCCCCCCTCTTTCTTTTTCCTCTCTCCTCCTGTCCCCACTTTCACTCTTTCTCTCTCTCTCTGTCGAGCTACACATGTCGTTCCTGAGCTGCCAGTGATCCAGACTCCCTCTGCCCTCCGGACCTGTCTGACCCATCCTGGTGCCCCGCTTCTGGCTGAAGATCTCGTCACATGGATGCCCCGTGTGTCTCTCTGGGATGCGTCTGGTGTCTGGGAATGAGTCTCTCTACCTAGAAAATGGTTCTGGCCTCGACTGGTGTTGGCAACTGTTTCTCTGGGGACTTGACAGTTCGTTAGTTTAGGACTGGAACTTCCTACAAGTCTACCTAGAGTCTTCAAAAACTACCTGGACTCCATATTAACATCAACTGTTATGCTAAACTGCCTGCCACCCTACACACTGTATAAATGAAGATCATTTACTGCTCTCTGTTTTACCCAAATGAGGATGGGTTCCCTGTTGAGTCTGGTTCCTCTCAAGGTTTCTTCCTTTTACCATCTCAGGGAGTTTTTCCTTGCCACTGTCGCCCTCGGCTTGCTCACCAGGGACAAACTGACCATTTTGATCCATACAAACTCACACTTCATACAAACCTAAATAATTCTTTTGACTATGTAAAGCTGCTTTGCGGCAATGAAAATTGCTAAAAGCGCTATACAAATAAAATTGAATTGAATTGAATTGAATGAAGACTTATTTTGGTGATTTTATTATAAGCTTTTTTTTTTTAGTTAGAGGCATGCTGCATTGTTATTGTTATTATTAAATAAGGCCTATTATTACAGTACATTGCATTCAGTTTGACAGCAACGGAATGACAACATAAACTGTACATAATTTGTTTTGTATTGCTTTTTATCTTCTCCTCTCCAAACTCACACTGCATGATTTTCAAAGTCATCGGATCACCATTGTTTTCACACTGCACTATCTGTGGTAGCATTTAGTTGCTGCTGTGTTCACACTGCGCAATGAATTGGCGACGGAGGTTACACACTGCATGACTTTACAATAGGAAGAATCGCCAACAACTCTCTGGTGTGCAAGCTATTGCCAAATGCACACAAGAAGTGATAAGAAAACGACGCAAGATCATGCTGACATTGTGGTCTATAATTCCTCCTCGAACAAACAATAATTAAAAAAGATGACATTTTTGTTTAAGGTCCGATATTGTCTAAACTTAAATTTCATGGCTTTTTTCATGGTAACTGAGGGCTAGGGGCTATGAAACTACCATGCTTCACAATCGGCAACACAGAAAGATGTTCCCATAGCGTTTTCACGCAGCATCTCGTTCCCGCCTTTTAGGGAACAGGGTTACAGCAAAGTAACCCGAGATGTTCTCTTTCAAAGGCTACACTCGATGCTACGTGAAACGCTATGGGAACGAGAATACCAGCGCCGCTGCACTGCAAGTGTCTGGACCCCAAGGTTGTGTAGCGTGTGCGCACAAGGCAGAGGAGGTCTCAGAACTGTATCTGGGAGGCTGACTCAAGGACCCGTGAGCCCGGAGTAGCATGAACATCCAGACGATAAAATCTAACAAATGTGTGCGGAGAGAGGACCAACCTGCCGCGTCACACACTTGCTGCAGGGGAATACCTCTTGCCAGCACAATAGATGAGGCGATCCCCCTGGTTAAATGAGCCCTAATTCCTAGAGGCGAAGTGAGCCCACGTGCCTCATATGAGAGGGCAATAGCATCTTTTACCGGTGTCTGTGTAGTGGCGGCCGCCCTCCGGGTAGCATATAAAAAGCTGCTCTGAGTTATGCCACTGGCTGGTGCCGTGGATGTAAATCTGAAGAGCACGTACTAAACACAGTAAGTGAAGTTCCCTTTCAAAGGCTACACTCGATGCTGCGTGAAAACGCTATGGGAAACATCTTGTCATGTTGCCGGGTGTGAAGCATGTGTGTATCAAACACGCCAAATTTTGGCTTATATAACCTCGGTCGGGTGACGTCATCTGATGAGACGCACCTGCAGGTTATAAATAAGAGTGAACTGGAAACATTCCTTAGATCTTTTGTCTACACTGACCTTGTTGTATATGCGTGTGTGTTTAAACCAGCAAAATAAGAAAGTGTTTAACTCACCGATATGGCAGAGTTTTGTAAAAAGTGTCTGATAAATACATGTCGGAGGGCAATCTCTACACTTTACTCCCGCATTCCTTGAAAAGCACCGGGCTGCGGCGCATTTCTGGGGCTTAAAACATGTGTATCCAGCAGAGCTGTGAGAGACGGATTTAAAACTCCTATCTCTCACTTCCTCGTTGGATCGGGAAATCCCTCTGTCCACTCGCAAGCGCGCGCTGAGCTTCTTGTGAATGGGCAAGGATAAACATTCTCTCTCGCTCCGCGGAGATGGAAATAGCACCCAAGCACTTAAAAAAAAAAAAAAAAAAACATTAGACGGCAGGTTCTGTCGGGTGGCCGGGGGGCGGAGCCTCAACAACACTCTCTCCCTTTTTCTTAGCAATCTCCATATGAGTTAACCCTTTCATGGAGTAAGCTGTATCTATCCTGTGTTTTCCTGCCATCTACTTTATTTATTTGTATAAATATAGTTGAGGTGGAAGCGCAGGGTTATATGATGACACCCAGATAGAAGAGACGCTTCCAGGCTATCTCTTTCCTGGGACATCATCCTCCCTGAAAAGCTAATACTTCCTGTGTAGAGCTGTGTAGACTTTTATCTTCCCTGGAGGGAAAAGCTTTTCAGGCAGCAGGTCTGGTTGGTGCTTTATTGCACACCATGACGGTTTTGCAGGTCTACCAGGCTGACCTGCTGAGAGACTTGAGTACTAGCAGGGCTCTTCAAGATAGGGCGTTCTGGAATTACACAGACTTATGGCTGAATCTCAGCGGCATCAAGCATAGGATCGCACATTCCTCCTTGATGCCTCTATTTCGCCTTCCGGCCTGTTTGGCGATGTCGTTAACTCGTTCCCGACTAGGTTTATGAGGCAAAGTTATATGAACAAGCCTTCGGAAATTCCTTCCCTGCTGTACTCAAGAGTCGGGACTATTGGCCACCCAGTATCGACCAGGTCTGACGCTTGCAAGGCGTGAAACACACAAGGAGAGTGTTTTTAAGCCGGACACCCCCTCGTAAAGATTGGGGTGCGTCGGGCCGCGCTTCGCAATCCGCCTCAAAAGAGCTCAGACTGGCATATTGTCTTCTTCACAAAGAAGCCCTGAGGTTCATGTGCCCAGGACCATGGGGGTGGCCCCCAATGGGGAGAGGCACGCAGAATTCCTTTCGAGAATGAAGTGTTCTCCCTGGCACCCCAGGAGGTCGGTGTTTTTGCTCTGCCACCACGTGTTTCGAGCAACACCAGTCTCCAATAAAGTGTTAGCGCTTCGGTTTTTCCTGCCATGTTTCAGGATGCCGAACATCTAACATCGCCCACAACGCCCCCCCCTTCTCCCCCGTTTAACCAAGCCGCCGAGACTTTTGCCCCTTTCAGAGAAACTGAAACTACTGGAAAGCATATCTCCTTGGGTACTAAGCACTGTAAAGAGAAACTACGGGATGCAGTTCTTACATCACCCTCCGTGTTTCAACGGCGTGGTCTCCACTTCCGTGAAACCGGAAAGTGCGCATCTGCTGACAGAAGTTGCTGGGAAATAGGGCCATGGAATATGTTCCCCTACCAGACAGTGAGTCAGGCTACTACAGTCGGTATTTCTTGGTTCCCAAGAGGAACGGGGGGCTACGTCCAATTTTTAGATTTTCGCGGGCTGTTCCGCTATCTAAAATAAATAAATAAAGCTTCAAAATGTTGACTGTCAAAGTGATTGCTCTCAAATCCTACCAAGCGATTGATTTGGGACAATCGATTGAAGGATGCTTACTTCATATAGAAATATTGCCACAACACAGGAGGTTCCTAAGGTCGCTTTCGGGGGCGAAGCTTACCAGTATCGGGTCCTTCCATTTGGTCTAGCTCTCTTACCCGCACATATATGAAATGCATGGATGTAGTTCTGGCGCTTATGACTCCAGGGCATTCGTATTTGAATTACATAGACGACTGGCTGGCCCAGTCTCAGTAGCTAGCGCTTTGACATCAGCATGTCATCCTAGCTCATCTTTGTTTCTTAGGATTGAGACCCAACGAGAAAAGCGTGCTCTTTCCTGTTCAGAGGACAACATATTGGGTGTCACATGGGATTCGATCGTAAGCGGGCACAGCTGTCTCCCGCTCGTGTTGAATCCATTCTCAACACCCTCAAGGAAATCAAGCTAGACCAGAAAGTGACCATCACTTTCATAGATCTTAGCTCTTATGGCAGCTGTATCCACGGTGACACCTTTGGGCCTTCTGCACATGAGAGCATTTCAGTTGTGGCTAAGAACCAGGGGATTTCACTCTAGGGCCAATCCCCAATAAAGGTTACACGCCAGGTGCTAGGTACCCTTCCTATGTGGTTCAGACCCCGGTTTCTGACTTTGGGTCCCAGTCTAAGTTCGTCTTGTCGTCGCAGATGCTAACAACAGACGCTTTCCTCATGGGCTGGGGTCCGGTCTTAGATGACCGTCCAGCCCAAGGGAGCTGGAGAGGCCATCTTCTCGCGCGGCACATCAATTGCCTCGAAATGATGGCTCTATTTCTGGCCCTAAAGCCCTTTTCCCAGCAGTTGAGAGGCTACCATGTCCTAGTGCGGGTGGACAACACTATGGCAGTCTCATATATTAATCGCCAGGGCGGACTGTGCTCGCGCCGCTAAATAGCTAGCGCACCAGGTTTCTGACTCTTAGGGCAATTTACATTCCAGGGCATATGAATGTGGGAGCAGTTGTTCTGTCCAGTCAATCTCTGACACACGGGGAATGGAAACCCCACCCCAAAATAGTCAGTCAATTTGGGAGAGATTTCAGGTAGAAAAGGTGGACCCCTTTTCCTCGCAAGATCAGCAAATGCCCCCTTTACTACTCTCTGACTCTCCAGCTACCCCGGGTCTGGACGCCATGGCCCGTACATGGCCCTGGTTACGCCTTTATGCACTTTTCCTGATAGCTCTGCTCCTGGGAGTCTTGGCGAGGGTCCATCAACAATGTTTGCGCCTCTTATTGATAGCGCCCTGTTGGCCGACCAGAGTGTGGTTCTCGGATCTAGTATCCCTCTTCAACGGCTCACCATGGGTGATTCCAATGAGGGGGGATGGCTGAGGTCCTTCACAATCTTCCTGGCCTTGGTCCAGCACCGCTTGCTGTAGATCAAGTGCAGGTCAGGGAGCTCGGTGCGGATGATGCGCTCAGCTGATCGCACCACCCTCTGTAGAGCTCGTCTGTCCTGCATGGTGCTGTTTCCAAACCAGGTCGTAATGTTTTCCGTCAGGATGCTCTCTATGGTACAGGAGTAGAAATTCCTGAGCACCTTAGAGGGCAGTCTAAAGTCTCTGAGGTGACCACCACGACAGTGTCGTCAGCAAACTTGATGATGGCGGTGGAGTTGGTAGTGGCCACGCAGTCGTGGGTGTACAAAGAGTACAGCAGGCGGCTCAGAACACAACCCTGGGGGGCTCCAGTGCTGAGAGTGAGTGAGGCTGAGACATGTCCGCCCATCCTTACTGCCTGTGGTCTGCCAGTTAGTAGGTTGGAGATCCACTGGCACATAAATGAGCTGAGTCCCAGGTGCTCCAGCTTGGTGGTGAGTGTGGAGGGAATTATGGTATTAAATGCAGAGTTGTAGTCGATAAAGAGCATTTTCACATAATTCCCTTTCCTAGCGTCCAGGTGAGTGAGTGATGTGTGGAGGAGGTGAGAGATGGCATCATCAGTAGAACGGTTGGGGCGGTATGCAAACTGTAGTGGGTCGTGTGTGTCTGGTAGTGAAGAAATGATGAAGTCTCTGACCAGGCGTTCAAAACACTTCATCACTACTGAGGTGAGAGCTACAGGGCGATAGTCATTAAGAGAAGCAGGTTGAGGTTTCTTTGGGACAGGAACAATAATGGACTCTTTGAAGCATGTGGGGATCACCGACTGAGATAAAGAGATGTTGAATATCTCAGTGAACACAGGTGCTAGCTGGTCTGCGCAGGCTCTGAGGATACGGCCTGAGATGCCGTCTGGTCCTGCTGCTTTCCTGGTGTTCACTCTCTTGAAGGCTCTCCTCACGTCATGCTCGGTGATGATGAACGCGCTTCCGGCACTGGCAGTGACTTCCTGTCTGCAGCTGTTAGCATTAGCATCGCTAGCGTCTTTAGCTGCAGCCTCGAAGCGAGCATAGAAAGTGTTCAGCTCATCTGCCAGAGTCACGTCCGTGTTCGTCACACCGGTTGGTGCTTTATAGTTTTTAATTGTCCTTAATCCCTGCCACAGGCTCCTAGAGTCACTCTGTTGGAGCTGTGACTCTAGTTTCCTCCCATAGCGCTGCTTCGCCTCTTTCACCGCCTTCCGGACGCTGTATGACGCAGCCTTGTACGGTTCCATGTCCCCCGACGCGAGTCCCGTGTTGTAGGCAGCGGTGCGAGATTTCAGAGCATCGCGGATGGTTTTATCCACCCACGGCTTCTGGTTGGGAAACGTTATGATAGTGTTTTTTCTACGGTATCGTCCGCTAATTTCCCAATGAATCCCACAACCGCTTCCATAAACACGCTGACGTCATCATCGGAGCTGTTTCTGAACATGTCCCAGTCTGCGTCATCGAGTGCGTCCTGTAAAGCGTCCACCGATTGGTCCGTCCAGCGCCTGACCTCCCTCTGAACCGGAACTTCCTGTTTCAGCCTTTGTTTGTATTTTGGCATGAGGAAGATGGCGGCGTGGTCGGATTTACCAAACGGAGGGCGAGATTGTGCCTTGTAGCCGTCCTTGACTGTAGTGTAACAGTGGTCCAGTGTCCTTTCGCCCCTGGTGGGGCAGGTGATGTGCTGATAAAAGTTCGGCGCTGCGCGTTTGAGGTTGGCACTGGTAAAGTCCCCCGCTACAATAAGCACAGCGTCCCGGTGTTGTGTTTGGTGCTGTGTGAGTGCCTCATGCAGCTCGCATAAGGCAGTGTCCGTGTCCGCTTGTGGTGGAATATAAACGGCACTGATTATGACCGATGTAAACTCCCGAGGAAGGTAAAAAGGACGACACATGATGGACAGTAGTTCAAGATTTGGTGTGCAGGAGCGTGTGAGAGGAACAACGCTCGCGCTGTTGCACCAGCTGCTGTTTACCATTAAACACACGCCGCCTCCCCTTGATTTCCCCGAGTCCCATGTCCTGTCCATGCGGTGAACCGAGAAGAACTCGGCCGGCTGGATGGCGTGGTCCGGCACCGCTGGGTTCAGCCATGTCTCGGTGAAGCAGAGGAGATTGCAGTCCCGTATGTCTCTCTGGAACTTTATCCTGGCCCTGAGGTCATCAAGCTTGTTTTCCAGTGACTGGACGTTGGCGAGCAGGATGCTAGGCAGAGGTGTGCGGTGTGCACGAGCTCTCAGCTTGTTCCTGACGCCGGCTCGTTTCCCTCGAGGCCGCCGCTTCGCGTCGCGTCCTTTGTTGTCCCTCAGGATCTCACTCGGCCAGCTCGGATCCGGGGTTAAAAACGTCAAATTGTGAGTACATTGTATACCAATAGAAACAAGAGTGTCTCTTTCATAACTAATGTACTCCATGGTGGTAATTTTGCTGATTTTAAAACACTGAAAACTAACTTAAAAAACAAAAACAGAGAAAAGGTGGTTGGAGCAGTCGTGACGGCAGCCGACCTCACCGGCGCCATCTTGGTGATATACGAAAGAATGTTATATGAAAGAATGTTACGCGCCCCTCCCCAGTATGGGGGGAGTCACCCCCACGGTCCTGGCGCATAAGCTTTAGAACTTCTTCTTTGAAAAGAAGTGCGGTGGTCTGAGCTCTTTGAGTCGGCTTGTGAGGGCGGCGAGCCGTACCCCAGTCCTTACGAGGTTGTGCCCGGCTGCTAAGGCTTTCCTTCTGCGCCCCCCGTCTGGTGAGAATCAGATCTGGTTGAGACTAAGTGGCCAACAAACTCGACTCTTCAGCATGTCATGGGAGAAATTTCCTGAAAGCCTGTTCATATAACCTAGCTTCCCGAAACCTAGTGGCGATGGAATTAACAGCATTGCTAAACAGGCCGGTTGGTGAGACTGGGGCATCGAGGAGGAATGTTCGATCCTTATCCTTGATGCCTGTCAAGTTTAACCACAGGTGTCTCTCTGCGGACAGCAGGGAAGCCATAGAATGGCCGATAGCACGGGCCGTCTGCTTGGTCACGTGAAGGGACAAGTTAGTAGCCTGGCGTAATTCTGTGAATGCTATCTGATTCACGGTACCGCTCATGCTCAAATCCTTTAACTGATCAGCCTGATATGCCTGCAAAACCGTCATGGTGTGCAAAGAGTGCAAGAACGAGTTAATTCATTGTGGAGGTCACCAAAAAAGGGCAGAGAGCGGCGTTGTGGCTCCACTTCCTGGCCACCCGACAGCAATCTGTCGTCTAATTTAGAATGTTTGGGGAAGGCTTGCTCTTGCGGCCAATCAATGTGCAGCCGTTCGACTGCATGCGTTATGACTTCAAGCAGCTTCTCATATTCTCTATCCTCCTTAAAGGAGCGTTTTGAGGTAGCTACTTCCATTTTTACAAAAGCAAGAGAGCGAGTCTCTTCTACACACTCACAAGAAGCACCGGAGCGCGCTTGTGAAGTGAAAGGAAAGACTTCCCGATCGGAGAGGGAGAGGGAAAGGAGAGGAGAATCCCTCTCGCGCACCTCGGCCAGATCGGCTTGTGAGCGCCAGGAGTGCAGCGCGGCTCGTGGTTCTCTAAAGAACGCGAGGCGCACGCAAGTTGCCTTTATGGGGAGAAGATCACAATGTTCGCATGATGTCTCACAATGTCTCCATGAAGCCCACAGATAGCGTGCTTTTCGCCCAAACAATCAAAGCAAAAAGTGTGGAGATCGCCCTCTGAAAGGAAATTTTGGAAAGGAGGGGGACATCTCATTTTAAACTTGGCCATTTTATAGGTGATTTAACACTTTTCTTTGCTTTTAATATGCTTTGACTTTGCTTGTACACACACGCGCACAATGCGGTTAAGATAAAAGATGAGAGGAAAAGAGGAATGTTTCCGGTTTCCTCCTATTTATGCCCTGCAGGTGCGTCTCATCAGATGACGTCACCTGACCGAGGTTATATAAGCCAAAATTTGGAGTTTTTGATACACACATGCTTCACAACCGGCAGCACGAAAAGATGTTTCCATAGCGTTTTCACGCAGCATCGAGTGTAGCCCTTGAAAGGGAACAACACAGCATTTTTTTTAGTCTGTTTATTTAATTTCTTCTTATTCTAATGTTTTATTATAAAAGTCTATTTTTCCAGTTATTTCTGTATTTAAAGGATGATGTCTTTGAATGTATTTTTTAAAATAACAATAAACAGAGAGGTGTATTTTATAGTATAAACTTTTAAAGGTGTATTTTACAGTAGGGAAACGCTTTAGTTATATAAATACTGTGTTAAATACATATATTTTTTATTTGTAAATAAAATAAATGTAAGTGAATTAAGTGATTTTTCAAGAACAACTAAAACTATTCATAATGCATCACATAAAGGAATGTTTCTACACTCTACACTCAGACTGTGCTAGTCAGTGACTGTTTGTCTCCAAAATGTCAGGAATTAATACGGTGGCCCTGAAGTGCAAAACAAATTAAGAAAACTGAAAACAAAATAACAAAACCCAAAACGTGTTTTGTGTGTAGAAAAAAGTAGATTTGTGTGTGTATAAATGTGAAACATTATTGTGGTTTCAAATATGGCGTACTTACAGTGGCTCTGAAGTCAGTTTTGTTAATTTTTTTGCACTTCACGGCCATCATAGTTTAAAGTGAAGCAGAACACACAAGAAACAAAGATAAAGAAAAAAGTTCCTACTTCCTATATATCTTGAGTGACAGATGTCTCGGCCAATCAGTGGTAAGCATTTCATTCGCTAACTATACCTACCATTTCCGGTTTGTATCGGACTGGCCGAGAAGTGCAATACAAATTAACAAAACGGTAAACAAATTAACAAATTCAAAACCAAATTACAGAGAAAAAAAAAAAAAAACGAAATCAAAATAACAAGACACCCACCCCCCCAAAATAATAATAATAATAATAATAATAATAATAATAATAATTATGTTGGGGGGGTTATTATTTGGTTTTTAATTTATTTTCTGTTTTGTTAATTTGTATTGGATTTCTCAGCCAGTCAGATATTAGTTATTTTGTTTTTCGTTGTGTTAATTTGGTTTTAAATTTGTTATTTTGTTTTCAGTTTTGTTAATTTGTTTTGCACTTCATGGCAACCGCAAATTAAACCTGCTAAATCATGTCAACTTTTTAAACAAAATTCTAAAATGAAGACCAGAATCAGTGATGCAAAATTCACATGTCCTATTTAATGATAAACTTGATTTTGCGCAGATGAGCATAGTGCTTATTTAGGAGAACAAACAGTACAAAATGTTACAAGGTACAAAAGTACAAAACGTGTTTATAGATGCTGCCATGTCTGCATTTGCTAATACAAGATGATCTAGATTATTCATTAGTCAGGGTGTCATTTAACCACACGCTTTTAAACTAAGACCAGAATCGGTAATGTTTAATCACATGTTCTATTTAATCTTGATTCTATGGTAAAAAGCATTTCAGCATTTCTTCTGTCTCACGCGGACACGCAAACACACACTTGTGTTTCAGCATTTACTGAAGATCAAAGAAGAACATCACATTGCAAACAGGTTTTCTACATCCTCACACACAGCAGGTAAATCTCTTCCTAAATTTACATTTACAGCCATGTTGTAGCCAGGGACTGAGAGACGTAGAAGGAAAATAAGTCAAAAGAATTTGTTTTAACATATGGGAGGAAATGAATTGTTTTGGTAATTTGGGGGTATAAGTCATTTAAAAACAAAGTAAATTTCTTCCATAGGAATTAATGGAAACTCACACAATACGTTCCACAATTCAGAAATCTTCATATAAAAATAATTAAACAAATAAAAAAAATTAAACAAATTGAACTGCACTTTACCTTTAAAAAAGGTAGGAGGGGAAGGAAGATAAGTGGCTGCTGTGTAGGATACAAACACCTGCACGAGCACACACACATGCACACACACACCTCTGCGCGAGCATAGACACACACACATCCACCCTCACCATTGTGTGAGCGCACATACACACACACATACACTTACCACCACCACCCAATCCTTGCCCTGTGCGAGCACACACACACATACAAACACAAAATAAAAAATGCTTTAGAGAATCTTTAAAGAAGAATCATTGGCACAGTTGTCATCACAATATTCTCTGCATCAAAACAAGAAACACATGTGTGCCAAATGATAATCAATGTTATTTGGTTATTTTTTTATCAAGACAACATTCCTTAGAAAAATTTTGCGTCTTGCGGAACGCTCGAAAACCAGGTTACTCGCTATTCAAGGTTCCACTGTAAATAAATGCATATTTACTTAGATTCTGAACAATCTAATTATAATGCGGTGGTTGTTTTGCACCAAGGAAAAAATACAGTTTGAATATAAAAAAACTGTATATACAGTAGCACACAGTATGGTTTGTGATCATCCACAGGTTGTCTCCTACTTATGAATGAGTCCCGTCCCGGAAGCTAGTTTGTACATCTTATAAGTCTTGTACTTAGACCTAAGTATACCTTATAAAATAAGTCTTGTACTTATATACTTATTTGGTATGCAAATTTAGTTACTTGCAATCCAAGGTTTTACTAGAATGCGAAATATAACAGTGTTGTCTCTGTGCCTTTAAATCGCAAGGGGAATCCTTGACATCATTCTGTAAGGTGTTTTGCAATGTATTGGATTATGAACTCTATTTTGTTGAGGATTTTCTGAAATTTATTATTATTCACCATCAGGACAGCATTACAGGACAGACATTGTCATGCTCCTGGACTGAAATAATTAAGGCAAAATAATTTCTCTCACACCACAACCCCACAAGTCTTTGTGATGTATTAAGAGCCACTGTATCCAGGGTAATGTCAGCATACCACCAAGAAGGACAAACTACATCCAACAGGAGTAACTGTGGACTCAAGGAGAAGTATTCTGAAAAGAAGCTAATTGTAGATTGTTTTATAGATTGTACCCAAAAACCATAAAACCACAGCTGCTTAACTCACTGCAGCATTAAATGTTTACCTCAACTCTCCTGTTTTCACCAAAACAGTTTGTCGGTGGGTCCACAGGGTCAATGTACATGGCTGGGCAGCTATAGCCAAACCTTTGGCTATAGCAACCAAACGTCAGTTTCAGTGGTGCTATAGCCAAACCTTTGGCTATAGCAGCCAAACGTCAGTTTCAGTGGTGCCAGCAGCGAAGATCTTGGGCTGTGGAGAATGTGAAACGTATTTTTCTCTGATAAGTCCACCTTCACTGGCTTTTCCACATCCGGGAGAGTTACGGTGTAAAGAAGCCCCAAAGAAGTGTACAACCCATATTGATGCATGCCCAGAGTGAAGCATGGGTGTGGATCAGTGATGGTTTGCGCTGCAATTTCATGGCATTCCCTAGGCCTAATACTTATATAGATGGACGCATCACTGCCGAGGGCTACCGAACCATTCTGGAGGACCATGTGCACCCAGTGGTTCAAATATTGTAGCCTGAAGGCGGTGCCGTGTTTCAGGAAAATAATGCACCAATACAAACAGCAAGACTGGTGATAGAGTGGTTTTATGAACATGAAAGTGAAGTATATATAACGTACTAATGAATTATTGTGGTCTAAAATCAGGTTTCAGTGTCCAACCCCTGTACAATATACCAGACTTTAGACATTTTATACATTCACTTTTACACTAAAAATACTGGTATCTGGTGCACTGCAGTGCCCATTTTTTTGAAAACACGTGTAAGCTACCGTGACTTGTTTGCATCAAAGTTTGCAGAACCGCAGTCCATTCGTATCTATGGAAATTCTAATACAGTGTAACCTTGGATTACAAGTATAATTTATTCCGCAAGTGGGCTCGTATTCCAAAACACTCATAAACCAAATTTAATTTTCCCATAAGAAATAATGGAAACTTAAATTATTCATTCTACAGCCCAAACAACTAAATACATAAAAGTAATTGATACAACATTTTAAGTAAAAAATAAAACAAATTAACCTGAACTTTACCTTTCAAAAAAGTAAAAAATAAATCTTGGCAGATAAGTGTTTCCGTTTGTGCATGCAGGCGCTGTGTGTGTGTGTGTGTGTGTAAGGCTAGAGTAAGTGGAGACTCTTGCTTTTAGCCCCACCTGTCTCCCCCTCCCCATCTTACACATCAAAACTTTCTTCTCTCATTTAAACACACACATTAACGGAAAGACTGTTGTTCTCATCTAAATTATTAAAACTTCTCTGCTTTATTTTAATATTTCTCGCGACAGCGTAACAGCCCGTTAATCCATGCTCCTGTAATGATGAGATGGACAAACTGGTCGATGCCCGTTCTTTTATTTTCTACATTGTCAGGTTATAGTACAAACTTTCGGGTGGATCCTGCACTTAAATCCAACTAAAAAAACAAGACTCACACTCTATATCCTAGCTTACATCTCGCATTCGTGTTCACACACACCGGACTGCATTACCCACAATGCACACACACACACCACGATGAGGAAGAAAATAGATTTAAACCTCTGTATTGAGAATTTCTTTTGCTTTACTTTACACGTGTTATAAGAAACAGTGCATACGCGCTTTCTAACACAAAATAAAATATGTTTTACCCACATATGGGGTCACAGTGTTATAGTAAACAGTACACGCATGCACGGATGTTGATTATACCAGTAAGAGATGAGCACTAAGACCCAGCAGGGGAGACAAATCCAGCGATCTCCGGATGATAGGGCGAGCACTTTACCACTGCGCCACTCGGAGGCATGTATTTATTTTTTTGAGCTGTAGAACGAATAATTTAAGTTTCCATTATTTCCTATGGGGAAATTTAATTTGGTTTATGAGTGTTTTGGAATACGAGCCTGCTTCTGGAACGAATTAAGCTCGTAATCCAAGGTTCCACTGTAATTGATTAAATATGTACAGAGAGTTATTTTTACAGATTACTAGCCTATATAATACTAAGGATTTACTTAATAAATTAAAATAAACATTTTTGTGTCCTCTTAATGAGATATCGTCCTCGATAATAATGACAATAAATATATAAATTCTTTTTCATGCTACATTTTTTTTCATTCTCCAGCAAGACGCACTGACTTATGGGACATTTTTTATTTCCTTTTCTGGTGAACTGAAGACCTGTTGTTTACTCGTTCCCCACACCATTTGCAGTTCCCCTTAAACTGAACATTTTTAGCTCCCTGCGGATTGAAATCAAACTTAACATGACTGAACATTCTGTATACTTCGCAGGGGACCCCCAGGCATCCAACGTACCTAGTGGCTGCGTTCCATGCCATAGTGTACTTCACAAGGTACTTCCTACTCCCTGCTCCGTTTGCAGGGAATGTCGGTGAAGGAAACTTCCCCTGACAAAACTCCACCAATCGGAACACCCTGCGAGGTCACCGGAGCAGATGTCACTTCCTCCATGCTTCTTCTTCTTTCGGCTGTTTTTTTTTCAGTGGTCACCACAGCGAATCATCTGCCTCCATCTAACCCTATCCTCTGCATCCTCTTTTTTTACACCAAATAACTCCATGTCCTCTCTCACTGCATCCATAAATTGCCTTTTTGGTCTTCCTCTAGACCTCCTGCCTGGCAGTTCCAACCACAGCATCCTTCTACCGATATATTCACCATCTCTCCTTTGAACATGTCCAAACCACCCCAATCTGGCCTTTTTGACTTTATCTCCAAAACATGTAACATTGGTTGTCCCTCTGATGAACTGATGTCCCTATGATTCTTGATCCTATCCATCCTTGTCACTCCCAAGGAGAACCTCAACATCTGTAGCTCAGCTACCTCCAACTCTGCCTCCTGTCTTTTCTTCAGTGCCACTGTTTTTAAGCCGTAGACAGGGTTCGTACTGGAAATCAAAGTGCTTGAACCTGCTTGAATTTGAAATTGCATTGCACTTATAATAATTCATTATCTCACGGAGTAGTTTTCCTTTTAGCTAAAAATGCATTTTGCACATAACGAAAATAACTCCGCTCGAGTCAGTGCTTGTGGCTGTAGTGGTGTAATCTTCCAGTGGATGCGCGCCCTCTTTTGGAGTGGTTGCCGTTTCAATGCTCGTTGGCTGGAGGATGAAAAATACAAATTATGGCTAAAATGCGGACCAAATCCTCGATTAGCCACTTGCAAAATATGCAAAAAGGACTTGCAGCTCTTTCCCATGGGAGAGGCCGCGCTTTCAAGCCATATGAAAGGTAAGTTTTAGGTTAAGGAATTTTTGATAAGCCAATTAGCTAATTGATTTTCACGGTCGCGGCAAAGTACTAATACGATGTAAACAATATTTATTTTTTCATTTCTATTTTTCCATTTGGTTTAAACGGCATTTATCAGCTAAACTAAATAACATTAACAAAGATTAAGACATACTTAAACAAATGCATTGCTCATAGTTGGTTCAAATGGAACCTTATTGTAGTGTAATCTTACTTAATTTAATCTTTACTATATCAAGAGCAATAATCAACAAAAAATATTTTCTCATAATACTGCAGCCCTGCTCTTTAATTAATTATCTCATTCTTTTCTTTTTTTTTTTACTTATATACATCATTATACAACTTATTTATATTATGTATTATTATATTAAGTCTTCTTATTTTTTTATTGTTGTTATTTAGAGAAAAAGCATCAAGATCTGATGAGAAGACTCCTATATCCAGGTCCGGGATTTTTTTTCCAGCAGACAAGCAATGTGTCAAGCAGCACAGCTACATCTAAACCATTAAGCAGCAGTGCAGAGGAAGCTGCCAGTGGAGTAGCAAAGGAAATTGCGACTCTACCATCCCCAGATTCATCTAATCCACAGCAGTCAACCAGCAACTCCCAAGGCACCATAAAAACATTCGTTAGCTCTAATCCAACACTTAAAGCAGGAATATGCTGGGAAACAAAAGTTGTAACAAGCCACTATTCTCACTGTTCACGCTGCAAAACAAATATATGAGAATCTTGAGACTGTGTATTCAGATATATATTCAACCTGATTCGGCTGTCGATGGATGGCCCAAACGTGAACTCGAAGCTCTTCTCCATGGCCCAGCAAAATATAGAACAACAAACAGACAAGAAAATGCTTAATGTTGGAAGCTGTGGTTTGCATATACTAAACAATTACTTTAAAGCAGAGTGTGCATCCACAGACTGGGACCTGGGAAATGCTTTTTCAAACCTTAAATGGCTATTCAAGGATGTACAAGCACGAAGAGAGGACTATACAGCAGCCACTGGTTCCACATCCTTCCCTCTTGACCTCTGTCTGGCTGAGCGTGCCTTACAGATTTTGCCTTCTCTGAAAATATACATCAAAGCTGCAAAAGTAAAAACTATAACAGAACTATCTTCAAAATCTTTCTTGACTGCCCAGATGATTTTTCAAGATGACCTCTTCCAGGCGAAGCTCAACTTTTTTCTAATGATGGCTCTGAAGATCACACAATTTTTGAAATTATACCAGACAGACAAACCCATGCTGCCAGTGGGGATCTCACCAACATGATTAGAAGTCTTTTGGAGAAGTTTATCAAGCCCAGTGTCATGAAGAATGCAACAACTACATTAATGCTTCTACAAGTTGACTATGCTGATCCAGTCAACCACATGGATGTTACCAAACTGAGAGTGGGATTTGTCACACAGCGAGCCCTGGAGGAGCACAAGAAGAAGAACTCGGATGCCGAGAGGCTAAGGCTGGAATTTAGGCAGAACTGCAAACTATTTTTGCTAAAGATGGACTCCATGCTTTTTGAAAAGGCTCCACTTAAATATCCTCTTGTGAGAAGCCTTTTTGCTCTCGATCCAAGGCTGTTCCTCAAGAACAAAGAGGGGAGCACCCGAAAACTCACCACTGTTCTGCGGCTCTTTGTGGAAAATGTGCGCATTAAAGAGAAATGCTGTGATGAGATTCTGAGGGAGTTTGGTCACTTCTATGACCCCGCCTGATGACAGCATCAGATTCTTTTAGAAACTTTAATCCAGAAAGTGGAAGTTTTGATGCATTCTACCATGAACATTTATCCAACATTTATCCAAAAAGAGTTTTCTGTCAACAAGGAGGTGATGGTTGCCACCTCAAGGAGCATTCATTAATCTCCCAGCGGGTTATTCATGGCCATGTGCGGAGTGTTGGAGAGCTTCTTAACATAGCCTACACCATAGGTCGGCAATTAGCGGCCCCCGGGCCACATGTGGCCCGCAAGCAAAAACATCTGGCCCGTGAGATTGTTTAAACTAGAGAATGAAAATAAATAAATGATTTTTTTTTTTTTATCGGACTGACAGTTTCAAAAAAGCTCTTTGTTTGGAAACCTCATTTTTCAGAACAGAAATATTTCAATAGATCTAAATTCTTATTTGTTAGATCTGGATACGAGGGTGAATAAGCGCATCAGCGAGGTGCAGAGTGAATGCTCAACATGCAAAAACAAATGACGTCTTGTTGTGCTTTGCGAGCACCCAGGGGTCCGTTCTTCGTCTGTCTCTAACTCAGTTAGCTGGATTTGATTGTTGTGGATTTGTCCTGATCTTGGATTGTTTCGTTCTTCGATGCGCTTCTCGCATTTGCTGTCATAGCAACATATCCATAAGCTTGAACCTGCTCGGAAGCAGGTTTATTTTATGTAAACAGGATTTAGCCTGCGCTCCTGGTGGGTTATGATTGGTTGAAATGGCGAGGTCACATCTGATTGGTTAAAAAGCACGACTGACGCGGACTGACTCACGTGGGAAAAGAAAAGGATCTTGCATATATCCTTGCATCTTGCACATTTATTTTTCAGGGGTTTGTCATAAATATGCAAATAAATAATTATATATAATAAAAATAATTATTTTATAATGATAAATTATATAACCGAAACAAATTTTATAACAAACAATATAAAAGTATACATGTATTTTAAAAATATTAATATTTCTATTTCTTCATATACAACATATTTATTTTCATATTGCTTATTTTATTTTATTGTCTCATGTAATTTGTAAAGCATTAATCTATAAATTTATGTTCTAATATAATATTTAATAGCGATTATGTGGGGGGGGCAATCCATGGCAGGGGGGCATTTCTGCGCATAACACGTGTTACAAAAAAAATGGAGCCGCTCTTTTTCCATTTCGTCAACCAATAGCAGGGCTTGTGATCAGTGAGAAGACAACTCAATCCAGCTATACTAATCATCAACAACAGGTGTGCTCGAAGAACCAACCTAGCCGGATCGTAATTAGCACGATGATCTCATCTTAGATGTGTCAGTTTATCTCGGATCTCGGTTCTGTCATTTTACGAGCGCCTACCATTCATCCTCCCCAATTAATTCAATAAATTAGCCAATTAGTTTTGGTTGTGGCCCGCCATGTAATGGCTTGGAAAAAATCTGGCCCGAGGCCAAACTTAATTGCCGACCCCTGGCCTACACAGAGGAGCTACTCCTCTCTGCCGCTGCTGCCAGACAGAAATACCACATGTATCTTGATGACCAAAGACGTCTAAAGCAAGATGAACAGAAGGCACAGAAGAGGAAAGGACTAGTGGAAGAGATAACAGAAATAAAATCTAAAAAGAAGAGACTAGAGGAGGATATGAGGGTCCTCCTGAAGTCCGCTGATAACAATGCAGAAAAAGCTGAATCACAAGGAAAACTGAGCTTCATCTCAAAGTCCAATGGCCTTCGAAGAGCAGCAAAGGGAAAGAAAAAGTGTCTGGAGACTTTGGAGAAACAGCTAGCTGAAAAACTAAAGGAACTAAAGGACAATCCTTAACAGGCCTTCCCCTGTTTGGCCTACTCCTGGATAAGCTAGTTATTATTTTTGCACTATATTTTGTTAAGTGTAGTTTTATTTTTGCACTATTTTCATTGCAGTTTTTTGCACTTGTGTTGTTAATTGCAGTTAATTGAAGATTTTTCCTAAACTCAACAGTCTAAAGGGCACTTCCTTGCCAATTTAAGTTATTGATCGTGTAATTCATGCCATGCCATGTGAGGGCTGCTCAAGATAAGCAGAAGGCAGAATAGAATGTTCCTATTTTACACAGTTGAAGTGTTTGTTGAAATTGTATTTATCTGTCTGGTGATTATTTGTCATTTATATAAAGGTTATATAGAATGCCAAGACTACATACAGAGAGGTGATACATTTTAAACCGTTAAACATGTTTTCCTTCATCCTCTTAACTGTCACCATTTGACGGGTGGGACATTTGCCATACAGTTACAACAGTACCTTAGTCCCAACCTAAGGTAATATTGACAATAATAAAAAGTAATATTGATGAAAGCTCACAAACTATGGTTTCCATATTTGGTGACTGTTTTTCAAAACAGTTGACATAGAAACAGTTGTTCATTAATTTGCAGCAAGAATATTTTCTGACTCATAAAGATTAAATTTATTACATGAATTTTGAATAGTAATGCACATGAGGTATCATGAACGGCTGGTCATGAAAGTTTGGTACTACCCAAACAAAATCTGACTGTAAGCTCATTTTTTAAAATATCAACTTTAGGTAGAAAAAGACCTCTTCTTCTTTGTCTTTCGGCTGTTCCCTTTCAGGTGTCGCCACAGCGAATCATTTGCCTCCATCTAACCCTATCCTCTGCATCCTCTTCTCTCGCTCCCTGCATCCATAAATCTCCTCTTTGGTCTTCCTCTAGACCTCCTGCCTGGCAGTTCCAACCTCAGCATCCTTCTACCGATATATTCACCATCTCTCCTCTAAACATGTCCAAACCACCTCAATCTGGCCTCTCTGACTTTATCTCCAAAATATCTAACGTGGGTTGTCCCTCTGATGAACTCATTCTTGATCCTATCCATCCTCGTCACTCCCAAGAAGAACCTCAACATCTTCAGCTCTGTTACCTCCAACTCTGCCTCCTGTCTTTTCTTCAGCGCCACTGTCTCTAAGCCGTAGAGCATCGCTGGTCTCACCACTGTCCTGTACACCTTTCCTTTCATTCTCGCTGATACTCCTTTATCGCACAACACAGGTAGAAAAAGACCAAACCTAAAAAGATACTTTATCCAATAACTAAATTTTAATTTTTTTACCATTTTTGGGTGAACTCTCCCAATAAATCTGTGCTCCAAAGTATTTAACAATTTAAGTTGAAATGTCATATTGTGTTTTTTTTTTTCAATAGCACGATGGGTTTAAATGTGAAAAAGTACATACAGCATATATAAACGTAATTTATCGTGGTTGTTAGGTGCTGGAAAAGCATAAAAATGCACCTTGAAAGTGCTTGAAAAGTGCTGTAATTTAAAGTTGGAAAAAGTCTAAGAACCCTGCGTAGAGCATCGCTGGTCTCACCACTGTCCTGTACACCTTTCCTTTCATTCTCGCTGATACTCTTTTTTATCACACAACACACCTGACACTTTTCTCCACCCATTCTTCCCCTCTTTACCTTCTTTCCACACTCTCCATTGCTCTGGACCGTTGACCCTAAGTACATAAAGTCCTTGTCATTTCCTCCATGTGTTACCATGATAATATAAGCCCCTCGGATACCTGTTGCTGCTGCCATGAAAAACTTTACACTACAGACATTTAATATTAAATATTTATTGAAACAAAAACTGATAGCATTATAAAACAATTATAATACAAAATAAAACAATATAAAGATTTTATATAATTTAAATTTGAATAATGAATTTGACCTGTATTTTATTTTCAGACAATGTTATTACACTGGACTTTGCTCACCACTGCCCTCATGTGGACCCAAATCTTTCACACCAGTGCAGAAAAAATCCTTGTGTATCCAGTAGAAGGAAGTCATTGGCTCAACATGAACATCATCCTGCGTGAACTACATAAACGAGGTCACGATTTGACAGTACTGCGTTCCTCTATGAGTTTACAGATTCCTGAACATGCTCCTCACTACAGATCACTGACCATCCAGGTTTCTCAATCCATCAGTTTGGATAAAAGTGACCTAATTGTGTCAATCCTAAAGAAAACTATGGCAAGCAGAAAAAGTAAAGAGACATTTTTTTCCTTTATGGCTCTATATCAACAATTGATGACTGCCATGGAACAAAGTTGCAGAGAGAGTGCCAATATGTTAAAAATTATTTTGGAGGATAAAACATTCATTAAAAAACTAAAAAACTTTCATCTGTTCTTAGCTGATCCTTTTTATGGAGGCGGTGTTATTTTAGGGTCATACTTGGGTTTACCAATAGTGCTTAATACTCGCTGGATAATGAACAGAGAAGCCCACTTTGCAGTCGCACCCTCTCCACTTTCATACATTCCAACATTTGGGTCTGAGCTCAGTGACAAAATGACCTTCACAGACCGACTAAAGAACTTGTTGCATTATGCTATTGGTCAGTATATAGATCATATGATCACTAGACCGGCTTATCAGAGTATCATTAGTGAGTTTATAGATCCGAACATTGATATATTTTCCCTTATCCAAGGTGCAGATCTGTGGCTCATGCGAGTAGATTTTGTATTCGAGTTTCCTCGGCCAACGATGCCAAACGTGGTCTACATCGGGGGATTTCAGTGCAAGCCTTCTAGTCCTCTGCCTGATGAGTTGGAGATGTTCATGCAAAGTTCAGGGGAACATGGTGTAATCATAATGTCCTTTGGTACTTACTTCAAAGGTTTTGAGCTTAATCTATCAGAAATCTTTGCATCTGCCTTTGCTCATCTACCGCAGAAGGTTGTGTGGAAATATGCAGGACCAAAACCTTCCACAGTGAGTAACAACACACTAATTTTAGACTGGATTCCACAAAATGATCTTCTTGGACATCCAAAGACAAAACTTTTCATAACACATGGGGGAACAAATAGTATCTACGAGGCCATCTATCATGGAGTCCCAATGCTGGCAATACCACTAATCCTGGACCAGTTTGACAACACGGCACATCTGAAAGCTAAAGGCATAGCTGAAGTTCTGGAGCTCACAGACATAAATGTTGATACGTTTACTGAATCTGTTAAGAACATTTTGGATAAAAGGAAGCTCTACATGGAGCACATATGTGAGATTTCCTCTCTACTTCATGACACACCAATAAAACCGATGGACAGCGTCATCTTCTGGCTGGAATTTGTCATGAGGCATAAAGGTGCAGCTCATCTGCGTACAGAGTCATATAAGATGCCCTGGTACGCCTATCATAATGTGGACATTTTAGCCTTTATACTTGGTGTGTTCATGATCTTATTTCTGATTTTTGCTCTAAGCTGCAAGCTTCTGTTTAAGGCGCTGCAAAGAAAGAGAAAAGTCAAACAACAATAAGAGCCATAACAGTCTTAGCTCCTTTAATTCACCACAGATTTCCTAAAGTTTTTCATATTATTTTCTGCTCTATTGTTATAAGATGTTGTCATGATTTTTACATGGTTTTGTTTGGTGTTTAAAGGCTTTTCCATTTGGCACTGCCTGAATCACACCTGTTTCTAATCACCAATTATTTATTTAGGCACTGTTTCCACATATTACAGTTTGTGCCATGTCCACACATAGTTGGGTATTTTTAAAAACGGATAAGCCTAGAAAAATGACATTACCAATTGCACTAAGTAAACAAAGCTGACATCAAATCAAGGAGAATGACAGACAATGACATCATCAGTACACAAGGTGACGTTACAACAAGCCAAAATCTTCACACACTCTCTCTCAGGACTGGAGGGGCTTCAAACACACACACAGAGACTGCGCGCATACACAAAAACACTTATCTGTCAGGATTTATTTTTAGTTTTTTTAAAGGTAAAGTGCAGGTTAATTTGTTTTATTTTTACCTAATATTTTGTGTTATTTTTTTGTATTTTTATTTTTCTGTCTGTGAAACGAATAATTTAAGTTTCTATTTTCCATGGGAAAATTAAATTTGGTTTAAGAATGTTTTGGAATACGAGCCTGCTTGCGGAACGGATTATGCTAGTAATCCAAGGTTCCACTGTATATGAAGGGACCTTATTTTAAAAAAAAATTACATTTTACTACTACCAGAATGACAATACAAAAATGTAGAACTCACAAAATGTGCGTATTATTATATATTATGTATAAACTGTATGTTTGCTGACAGAGAGGATTTTCATCATGTGTCACTTTATTTTAGACTGCATAGGTAAAAGACATTGTAATCTAATAAGGATCCTGTGGCTTGAGAACAGAACCCCCCCCCCCCCTTTTTTTTTATTTATTAAAATTAACCTGGCAAATGGCAAACTTACTTTACATTCTCTATAAATGTCATTACCAATAAAGAACTCAAATACAATATACAGAGGAAGAAGTAAAGCAATGAGATCATTTTTGTGTTCAGTAATTTTTGTCTAACTTATCATTTAAGGTTGTTTGATGTTTGATTATACATTTATGACTGAATAATCACTTTTCTCATGGCGACCCAATTAATCCTACAGTAATAATTACATAATTTTCCCTAATTTCTCCCACACATGCTCTAAGGCTGTGTTCAGTGTGTTAGCAGGGGTCTCCAAATCCAGTCCTGGAGGGCCAGTGACCAGCACAGTTTGTAATTCACCGACACCTAAACACACCCACTGAACCTAGTAATTATCAGATTAGTTAAATCAGCTGTGTTTGAAAAGGAGAATCGTCAAACTGTGTTGGACACTGGCCCTCCAGGACTGGATTTGGAGACCCCTGTGTTAGAGAAATGTGCAGGGCATCGCCAGGCCTCTGTGACAAGTCAGCAAAAAACACTTTACCAAGCGTCCTTCATCCAGACCTTAAGGGGGCGGTAGTGCACCGCCTGCTTTGCCTGTCGCAGATCAAATGAAGAAGACCAAGAAGAAAAAAGTGGATGGTGAAGATGGGTTTTTACTTTTTTTGCGGGGAATTTAAAATTAAGTGCTTAATTATTATAGTAAAGGAGTCAGAATGTTAAAAAACGTTAGAATGTTAAAACCACAGAGTCTATGGGGGAAATATTTTAGCTGAAAATGACAAAGTTTACATGTGTTCAAATACACAAATTTAAAATTTTACATCTATAATGACATCTATCATGACTTTATACCCCCTTATGAAAAGAAAATATATTTCTGTATATATTAACTGTCAATATATTGAATGATTTAGTGTTCTGATCTAAATATGTTTACAGTATATGGAATAATATATTGTATTAATATATTTTTTCCAATATATTGAAAAATACATAAGGACTTGCCGCTTTTCATATATTGAGAAATATATTTAAATATATATCTTTAGGTATGTAATTTAATATTATAACAATATACTTCATAATATATTGAATTTGATTAAATATATTTATTTCTTCATAATATGCTTATGCAATATGCTTATGGCTCATTTGGTGTTTGACCTTAAATAAGTGTATACAGAAATCACTGAACACAAACATTATCTCGTTGCTTTACTTCGTGATAAAAATGTTTTGTACTGTATATTGTATTTTAGTTTTTTATTGGTTATGCTATTTGTACAGAATGTAAAGTAAGTTTGCCATTTGGCAGTTTAATTTTAATAAATTCAATATTATTAAATAGATAAGTTTTAATAATATTTCAATAAAACAATTATAAGTATAAATAATTGTTTTAGTCTACATTGCAATATATATCTATACATAGTCCATTCATGAATTGCAATATATTAATAAATATAAGCACTAGTTTCCTATACTGTATATGGAAATGTATTATTTAATATATCGCATTATATTTTATAATATATTGCCATATTTTTTTCCCATAAGGGCCCAAGACTCTTACTCTAAATAACGTTTCTGACTTTCTGTATGTGACTTTTCCAGCTGTATAACATCTGTGCCACAGGTTTGTATGCCGGGTCTCATGGTGGCAGCATTTGGGTTTGTGTGTTTGATGGCTTTTACCACTGAGTGGCGCTATATAACCATAGACTGACACCTCAGGTCTTAGTTCATTCTCTCAAGGATTAATGAGCCGTGCTCCTTTAGAGCTGCATGTAGTAGCCGATGAAACAAAATGAATATAAGTAAACAATAGCCCATGTTTATGAAACGTTTAGAAATTTCTTCCGAGATGAGAATGCGTTGGGCCAGTGTTATGCGCAGAGCGCCGGGAGATTTTCTAGAGCTCAAATCTCTGAAAACTTTGGGGCATTTTTTCAGATTAGACTCTATCTTTAAAAACAATTGAGGTTTTGAGCTGTACACACACGCATTCTCTACCAAACAACTCTTAAAACTACACTTGTGACACAATAACTGTAATATTTCGAATATTTTGCAGGCTGCCGGTTGGAGAAATCAAAGAATAAAGAATAAACCAGTTGTTGGGTTAAAATAACCCAACCAGGTGTCATTTGTAAATGACTCACTACATCACATTTGACACAACATGAGCAACTTAACAGTGTGTTAAATTTTTGATTCTTTTTATTTTATTTCTTCTTATTCCAATGTTTTATTATAAAAGTCTATTTTTCTAGTTATATTTAAAGTTTGTCTTTAAATTATGTTTTTCAATAACAATAAACAGATACAATCAGAGAGGCTATATAACAGTTCATTCTTTGTACAAATAAAATTGTCGGCTAGTGAACATTTAACAAAAAAAAATTTTTTTAATGATTGGTCAGCTCTCTCACACACGTTTGTTTCAGCACTGAAGATCAAAGTAGAACATCACACAGCAAACAGGTTTTCCACATCCTCACACACAGCAGGTTAAACTCTTCCTAATTTCACATTTACAGCCATGTTGTAGCCAGGGACTGAGACACGTAGAAGGAAAAAAAAAAAAAGAATTAGTTTTTACATATATGGGGTAATTTATTGTTTTGGTAATTTGGGTGTACAAGTCATTTAAAGACACAGTAAAACCTTGGATTGTGAGTATAATTAGTTTAGAAATAGTGCTTGTATATCTGTCATGAATTGGGTGGTAATGTTGGGCTTGAAGGGGCAGGCATAAACGCAGAGGGGTAATTAACATAATAAAGACTCTAACAAAACATAAGTAATAAAGAACATAAATAAACAGAAACTTAAAGAACTTGAACTCTGGCTCTTTTGCTAAACACAGGTAAAGAGCTTAACACAGGCTCTTTAGCTTAACACACCAAACATGGAGCTGCACTAAATTAAAACAAGACAGACCAGAGACAAGACACACCTGACAAGACTGACCAAAGACTAGGAGAATCTAAGCGGGTTAGTAACAGAACATACAAGGGGACCAACACACACACAAGAGGCTAATCCATCCTAGCGGCTAAATCTACAATTACTAAACATACAAGTAACTAAACATAAACATGGCAAACAGACACTGGAAACACACAAAACAGTACTTACTGTACACAGACCTTAAGACAAACAAATAACATACTTAAACAGAACAGTTCCACAACACAAAAAGCAAAATGAACATAAACATAACAAAACTAGAGCCAACTTAAGACAAACTATACAAAACCAAAACAAAAGAAATGCCCACATGACAACCAATGCTCGACCCAGTTTCCCAGAGCAAACAGCTATTTATAGAAGTTCTATTTAAGCTACCTCGGTTCAGGTGAGCACTCTCAGCACCTGACCGAGGTGCATTCTGGGAAACTGAGTCTACCAACAAAAAAAATACACAACACTCCAACAAACGCCCTCTAGGGGGGGCCCTATACAGCTTATCCAAAAAAACGCTCCACCAGAGCGCTATCAGAGGTCCTTGGCACCCTCCCCAGTGTCCTGGGTCATTTTACCTGACTTGCGATGCTGATGGGCTGGCTCCCCGAACAAGGTGGGAGGGCAGGCGAGACTGGATTGCCGCCGAAGCCAGAATGGCTGGTTCTCGGGGTCGAGCAGTGGTGGACGCATGACGTCGAAGCCGGGTGGCGGAGGAAGCCAATCACCTACAACCTGCTTGCCCTAGCGTTACGGTCCCAGCTCCCCCAAAAAAATTTCTCCCGAGGGGGCCCCTCTGCTATGCCCTTGTAATGGTCGAGCATTCTGTCATGATTTGGGTGGTAATGTTGGGCTTGAATGGAGCAGGCATAAACACAGAGGGGGTAATTAACGGAAAGAGTCTTTATTAACAAAACAGAAAATAATAAAGAACATAAGCAGAAACTTAAACAAAGAACTCGAACTCAGGCTTAGAGCTTAACATGGAGCTGAACTAAATTAAAACAAGACAGATCAGAGACAAGACAGACCAGACAAGCCCGACCAGAGAGACTAGAGATGGGAGAGACTAATGATTGATCAGGTTAGCAGTTAGTTGGGTTAGAATCTAAATCATCAAATCAAATATACAAGGGGACCAACACACACAAGAGGCTAATCCATACTAACCATACACTAAAGGCTAAAGCCACTAGCGGCCAATCCTACTAGCGGCTAAAACCTACTAGCGGCTAAACCTACTAGCAGCTAAACAATTTTTCTTACAGTAATTATTCCCTTACAATATCAAAGTGAAATTCCCCCCATAAGAAATAATGGAAACTCAGACAATACGTTTCAAAATAAAAAATATTCATAAAAAAAAAATTGATACAAAATATAAAGAAAAAATAAAACAAATTAACCTGCACTTTACCTTAGAAAAAAAAAGGTGGAAGGGGAGGGAGATAAGTGGCTGCTCTGTAAAGCTGCACGAGCACACACACACATGCACACACACCACTGCGCGAGCACACATACACTCACCACCACCACCCAACCCCCACCCGGCGCGAGCACACACACACACACACACACACACACACACACACACACACATACAAACACAAAATAAAAGATGCTTTAGAGAAGAACCATTGGCTCAGTTGTGATCACATTATTTCCGGCATCAAAACAAGAAACACATGCTATTAAATGATATTTGGTACTCGTATATCAAGACAACATTTATTAGAAAAATTTTGCTCGTCCTGCGGAACGCTCGTAAAACCAGGTTACTTGCTATCCGAGATTCATAAAACCACAGCTGCCCAACTCACTGCAGAATCAAATCATCTCAACTCTCCTGTTTTCACCAAAAGGGAGGTCCACAGGGTCAATATACATGGCCAGACCTTTGGCTATAGCAGCAAAACGTCGGTTTAAGTGGTGCCAGCAGTGGAAACCTTGGGCTGTGGAGATTGTAAAACATGTATTGTTCTCTGATGAGTCCACCGTCACTGGCTTTCCTACGTCCAGGAGAGTTACCTTGTAAAGAAGCCCCAAAGAAGCGTAGCACCCAGACTGTTGCATGCTCAGAGTGAAGCATAAGGGTGGATCAGTGATGGTTTGTGCTGCAATATCATGGCATTCCCTAGGCCCAATACTTGTGCTAGATGGGCGTGTCACTGCCAAGGACTACCGAACCATTCTGAAGGACCCTGTTCACCCAATGGATTACACATTGTATCCTGAAGACGGTGCTGTGTATCAGGTGATAATGCACCAATACAGATGACTGGTTATAAAATGGTTTGATGAACATAAAAGTGAAGTTGAACATCTCCCATGGCCTGCAAAGTCACCAGATCTAAATATTATTGAGTCACTTTGGGGTGTTCTGGAGGAGTGAGTCAGGAAACGTTTTTCTCCGCCAGCATCACATAGTGACCTGCACACTATTCTGCAAGAAGAATGGCTCAAAATTCCTCTGGCCACTGTGCAGGACTTGTATTTGTCATTCCCAAGACGAATTGATGCTGTATTGGCCGCAAAAGGAGGCCATATAATGTACGAATGAATTATTGTGGTCTAAAACCAGGCATTTCACATGTAAGCTACTGTACTTCCGTTTGCAGAACCGCAGTCCATTCGTATCTGGAAATTCTAATATTCATGAGTCTGAGACTATCTGTATTAGAGGGAAAAAATAAGGCTGTATGCGGTTTCTAAATTTATTTCGGTGCACAGGATGGCCTGGGTTGGTGTGGAATTTTCCAGCCTGAAATTCTGTCCTAGCCCGGCTTAAGACCAACCTGAGCATCAGTGAGTGTCTCAATGAGACAAAAGCATAAGTAGGGCATCAGGATGGAATTTGTAGCTGGAATTTGTCATGAGGCATAAAGGTGAAGTTCGTCAAATGAGATGCCCTGGTTCCCCTATTATAATATGGACATTTTAACTTCCATACTCAGTATGTTTATGATCTTATTTCAGATTTTTGGTCTGTGCTGAAAGCTTTTGTTTAAGGAATTGCAAAGAAAAAGAAAATGTAAACAGCAATAAGAGCTGCAACAGTTTTACCTCTCTTAACTCACCAGAAGTTTCCTGATGTTCCATGCTATTTTTCTGTTTCATTACATCAGAATTATGTCATAGTTTCACTTCAGCTTTTCTTGTTTAGTGTTTGAAGGACTTTTCACTTGACACTGTCTGAATTCCACCTGTTCCTACTCACTAATTGTCGTTTTAAGCACTTTCTTCACATCTCATAGTTTGTAACATTCAGACCTACTGTATGTACTGATTATACCCAGCCCCTGTTTCTGTATATTGTGATCCTAGTTTTGAGACTTTGTGTTCTTTCAGAATTTTTATACTTGACTCTTCTGTGATATTCTAATTGTCTACATCTTTGAACTGTGATTTGGTTCCTTTTACTATTGAAACTCCCAGTATAGCATAAACCTATAATTGCATTCTGTATTAACCTACACAGTTCTTAGAGTAAAAACTTCCTTTATTTTTCTATATAATCCCCTGCTACACTAATGCACTTATCCTAGTTTTTTACTAGTGCTTGAATACCATCAAGTATCAGGCATTCTACGTCGGGATCATCATGGACTTACGGCCTTCTCTTAAATGTTTGCCCTGATGAAATGTATTACTGTGGCTAAGGGAAGTTGGAATCATTTTAGTGACTCGGTTCTTTGACTCTCGTTTATCAAAACGAAAATCTTTTTTTTTGAGTCATTTAGTTAATTTCGTTCTTTTGATCAGAAATAAAATAAACTGTTACATTTTAAATAAACAGACCCCCAACACAACTACATACACAATTTTTGGCTATAGTTCCAGTAATGAAAATATTACAATGCAGCTTAGGACATATTATTATAAAAAGAATGAGCAGCTCACCATCATATCATATCTCATAGCATCTGCATGAGCATCTATTGGAGTTACGTGACAAAAGAACAAATGACTAGGACTACTGTATAAGACTTGTTGAGAAAAACCGCTCAATTTTGTTTCCTGTGTACTGCAGGGCATAGCGTCTATGGGAGTTACATGAGAAAAGAACGAACGATTCGGTCCAAAGACTCGGCTGTGTTCCATTCTGAAGTGTACTTCACAAGGTGCTCTCTACTCCCTGCTCTGCTTGCAGTGCATGTCGGTAAAGGGAAGTCCCTTTAACAAAAACTCCACCATTCGGAACACCCCGCGAGGTCACCGGAGCAGACGTCACTTCCTCCATGCGTTACCATGGTAATATAAGCCCCTCGGATACCTGTTACTGCTGGCGTAAATTTACACTATGGACATTAAATATTGAATATGTATTAAAACAAAAACTCATACCATTATAAAACAATTAGAATACAAAATAAAAAAAAATTATAAAAAGATTTATGTAATTTAAATTTGAATAATGAATTTGACCTGTATTTTATTTTCAGACAAATTTCCTCCACTGGACTTTGCTCACCACTGCCCTCATGTGGACCCAAATCTTTCACACCAGCACAGGAAAAATCCTTGTGTATCCAGTAGAAGAAAGTCATTGGCTCAACATGAACATCATCCTGCGTGAACTACATAAACGAGGTCACGATTTGACAGTACTGCATTCCTCCATGAGTTTACAGATTCCTGAACATGCTCCTCACTACAGATCACTGACCATCCAGGTTTCTCAATCCATCAGTTTGGATAAAAGTGACCTAATTGTGTCAATCCTGAAGAAAACTATAGCAAGCAGAAAAAGTAAACAGTATTTTTTTTATAACTGTAAATAAATCCCCTACTATAACTGTAATATGGTCAAATGTGCAGTTGTATAATAGTGTTCTTGTTTTAGTCATCATGAAGTCCACTTTGGTGAGGTTACACACTGTTCGCTAAAGGAGATTCGTTTACAAAACTGTTTGTTGTAATTTCCACAAAGACCACAAAGAACCATCCTCAGCAGCAGTTATTGTCTCCCAAAGTAGGGAATCAGGATGGATCAGGCTGGTTCCTGACATCATGATGGACCAGTCAAGATCAATTGTACTGGTACTCAGGTGTGCCATACTGTATGTAGCTCAACAGAGAGAAAGAGAGAAAATTGGCTTTGCTCACAGTCACAGAAACAGTATGGAGTAATTCGGTCAGGATCACTGGTATTTCAGGAGCACCATGTGTAAAAACACAGAGAGACTTCCCTAGAAAGTAAGCAACCTTAATTGTAAGTAAGGACCACTTGCGTGAGCTCATGACAGTGGGAGACAACAGCATCCTAACATGCCAGTTCACTAAGAAAATGTATGCTCATGATCCCTTCAGATGTTCCCTCAAATAAGACCTGAGCCAGAAGAGGGCCTTTTTAAAACTCCTACAACATTTTCAGATCTCTAAAGGACAATCATACATCTCTAGTATGATCAGTGGTGTTGCACAACACAAGCAAAAAGACACAAGCCTGATCAGAGGTCAGTGGGTTGTCCAGCGCTGTGTCTGTGCATTAAATCCTGACTGATACAGTTCATGAATGTTATTCCTGTGTAGAGGTATTAGCCGAACTGCTAAGCTACAACGGTTTTACAAAGATATTCAATTAAATTTTATTTATATAGCGCTTTTAACAATAGTCATTGTCTCAAAGCAGCTTCACAAAAATGAAAAGAAAATTTGAAAAGAAGATTTATGGAAGTGTGTATGTGTGAGAAAAATGTGTGTGATAATAATAAAATAAACCGGTCTGCAAGACCCCACAGCGGATAGTAAGGACAGCTGAGAAGATGACATCTACCCCACACGCTGAATCCGCAAAGCCTCCAGCATTGTGACTGACCGGACACCCCCCCCCTCACACACTCTTTACCCTCCTGCCATCTGGAAAAAGGTACCGAAGCATTCGGGCCTTACATCCAGACTATATAACAGTTTTTACCCACAAGCCATCTGTCTTCTCTCAACACAAAGGGTCTAGACTGATAAACATACAAACACACACACACACACACACACACACACACACACATAAATCATTCAGACGAACTAAATAACATCTGGACTGAACTGATAAACCCACACATGCACAATCTGCACAATATTTTATTTTACTTGCTATTTGCACACATTTTTTTTTAAATCATTGCTGCTATTTCAGAAATGTCAATGTTTACTGCTTACTGTTTCTCTTCCCACTACCTTAACTCATACCTCATTACTAAAAAAGGTTAACTTAAAAATGTAAATGTGTTGTTAATTTATGCTGTGTTGGTAATTTATGCTGTTGCATGTATGTAGCACCTTGGTCCTGGAGGAACGTTCTTTCGTTTTACTGTGTACTTAACTGTATATGGTTGGAATGACAATAAAAGCCTACATGACTTGACTTGACTTGACTTTGCTCAGCACTGCCCTCCTGTGGACCCAAACATCTCACTCAAGTGCAGGAATAATCCTTGTGTATCCATTAGAAGGAAGTTGTTGGCTCAACATGAACATCATCCTGCATGAACTACATCAGCAAGGCCATGATCTGTCAGTAGTGCGTTCTTTCATGAGTTTACAGATTCCTAAACATGCTCCTCACTACAGATCACTGACCATTCAGGTTTCTCAATCCAATGATGTGGATAAACATTTACATTTGGGCATTTGGCAGACGCTCTTATCTAGAGCGACTTACATTTTACAGCGACTTACATTTAAACAATGTGGCAATACCACTAGTCCTTGACCAGTTTGAAATCATGATATGTTGGAAAGCTAAAGGCATAGCTGAAGTTCTGGATCTCACAGGCTTGAATGTTGATACACTTACTGAGTCTGTTAAAAACATTTTGGATGAAAAGCAGCCTTACATGGAGAACATGTGTAATATTTCCTCTCTACACCACGACACACCAATAAAACTGATAGACAGCATCATCTTCTGGCTGGAATTTGTTATGAGGCATAAAGGTGCAGCTCATCTGGGTACAGAGTGTACTGTAGCATTATGGTGTTCCACCAGGTTCTCATTTAGGGCCTTCCTTTCTCCCGTAAGTTCATGCTACAACGTCTGAAGGTCCGAGAATTATTTTAATTATTTAAGATCTTTAAAAACATATTTGAAATAAAGCATGAAGACCTGATGCTGAGGAACAAAACACACTGTAAGGATTTCTTGAATTTTGGTAGACCTCATTTTGTCTACTCAGTGCTCAGCCTGTATTCTGCTTGTCCCGCCTGGATCCAGGGAACCCCTCAATGATACACACAAGTCAGTGCTCAGTGAGACGTTCAAAGTTTATTGTGGGAGACAGGAGTATATATACGCACACACACAAAGAACCAAAGAAAAGGTGGATGCAGGAGTGTTTACATCCAGTCTGAAATGCTTTTAAAAGATAAGGTAGGGAAGAACATAAATTTAGGAGTAGCTCTGCATTTACGAGCGTTTAACAGTTTTACGACCTTTAACATAAACTTCTATAGAATGTGTTTATTGAAAGTACAGCTTGTGTCGTAAGAAGAGGAAGAAAATCACTCTGTTCTCATGCACACAGAATACAATAAAACATACTAAAAACCAAATATTCCCTACAATTCCCCCCTTTTATTCATAAGAAATATCGTTGAATAAAACTCAGAGCTTTCAAGAAGTTGCTGGCGGATAATAGATCATCAGACGCGGCGCAGGAACATAACCTGAAACATACTTATACAAAAGATTTTGCACACGGCGAAAAATGCATGGACCTAAAAGACACAACAACAATAAAATAAACAAAACCGGTACGACAAGGGAGAGATAAGGAGCCCATTGACCAAACAAAGTATACCAAACTCCCCAACCTACTAAGAGAGCTGATTCATTACCAGGTAGGGGTCTCAGTGACGTCTGTCCTACAGCGGAAGGGAAATGTTGGCACACATAACAAGACTCATTGGTATATTGCTTAGCGGTCCAATTAGCGAATCTCCAAAAAACATTATCATGTGGATGAGGTTGCAATATGTACAACAATCCCTTGTTCAAGATTAGGAGGACAAAAAGAAACTTCATCCTAAGGCAGAAGAGGTTTCCACTCTCCTAGTGCTGTTCTACAAACTCTACAGGATGGAGTGTGACCAAAAGAATACACAGAAATATAACAGGTTAAGTGCAAACTCATAAATAACTACTAGTGGTGAACTATTGCCTTTCTTGACGATACAGTGCTCAGAGTGTGGGCCCATCACATCCCACCTTACGAGGCGCCAAGACACCACCAGAAATGCTACACTAATAGCAGAAGTAAAGTCGTTCAGTGGCAACCCCAGGCGATCCCTCTGTGTCACGTCACTCTCTCTATGTCACATCACGGGTTGAACATTACTGCAGCACGTCTTTAGTCTAGGAAACAAAAATCACAGAGACAGAAAGATAATAATACACACGCATTTATTCATCCTTTGGTCTCACGCCGACAGGACATCTCTTCAGCCTAGTAGCATGGATCCACTGTGGAAAAAGATCAGTTAAGACAGCAGTACGAGTAATTGCGATTATTTCTGCTGGTCCATCAGATTTACAATCTCCCAGTTTTCTGGGGGTCAAAGATTTTACCAAAACAGTATCTCCCACATTAAAAGGATGTGTGGGTTTTGTTGAGGGTATTGGAGTCACATCAGCAATTTTCCCCCAGGCACGGGAAAGGGTCTGCCAAATATAATTTCATGTGGGGACATGTGCACGTCTTCTCTTGGTGTCATTCTCATTTCAGCTAGAACAGCAGGTAACAGATCAACCCAGTTTTTACTTCCCATGGTTTGCATTGCTTTAGTCAATTTTTCTTTCAGTGTCCTATTTGTTCTTTCTACTATACCTGATGACTGTGGATGATAAGGAATGTGAAAATACCAGGACAGTAAAAGATATTTACACAAATTCTGTGTTACCTGAGATGTAAAAGGTGTTCCTTTATCTGAGTCAATAGCATGAGGCACGCCATAACGAGGTATTATTTCTTTCGCTAAGACTCAGGTCACCACCTTTACATTCTCACAAGCACACGGGAAAGCTTCCACCCACCTAGAAAACTTGTCTACCAAAACCAGAAGATATTTGATTGTGCCACATGCAGGCATATGCGTAAAATCAATTTGCCACTCTGCAAACGAGGCAGTAGGTAATGGAAGACTTTCGTGTTTACGTAAACCCTTTGTCACATTATTCTGAGCACACACCAAACATCTAGATATTAATGAATCAATCGTTTCAAGCATGTTGGCTATGCAAAAGAGTTTTTTCATATCTTCCTTAACCCCCCTTCGCGCGCGATGTGTAACACCGTGGAACTCGCGCACGAGGAATGGAAGACAATGAGATGGCAGGCACAAACGACCATCAGCACAATACCATAAACCATCAGAAGCAACGTAGGCACCTTGAGCTTGACAAAAAGAGGAATCATTTGGCGTGGCTGAAGCTTGCAAAGACCATAAATCTACATCAGGAATCAAAGAGCTAGCAAGAAAGGATGTATTGATCAAATCAGAACCAGAGTCAGGAAAGAAAATCTGTTTTTGAGCTGCTTTTTTAACAATACAATCAGCTAGAGAATTACCTCGCACTTCCATAGAGTCACCAGAAGAATGACCCTTAGTTTTTACAATAGCGAGAGTACTAGGTAGATGGCATGCGTCTATCAAATCCTGAACTAGAGAAGAATGAGAAATTGGCTTACCCTCAGCAGAACGAAAAAAAACCCTGGATTGCCAGATGCGGTCAAAGTCATGAGCGATACCAAAAGCGTAACGAGAATCAGTGTATATAGTGACATCTTTTCCCTCAGAAAGAACACACGCACGAGTTAGAGCAAAAAGTTCAGCTGCCTGAGCAGATGAGAAAGGGAGAGAGTAAGCTTCAATGGTTATATCTGGCAATGCACACACAGCATAACCACAGAGAAATTTCCCATCATACGGTTTTGAACAAGAACCATTTACAAACAGAGTGTCACCAGTTGCTAATAAAGTAGAAGACAGATCAGGGCGTATACTAGTGGAGTGAATGATCTCTGAACAGCAGTCATGATCTGTATCTACTAACGTGTCGTCCTCTGCATTGATCAAGCGTGCCAAAGCATATCCAAAGGTGTCAAAAGAAGAGGTGGATTTTATCTCTAAGTTACTTGTAGAACAAAGGATAATCTCATACCCAGACCGTCTCTGAGCCGTCATATGTTGTGTTTAAAGGTTCTGTAGCACTTGTTTAACCTGATGTGGAGAATACAACATTAAAGGATGAGAGAGAACAATCTTCTCAGCATCTTGTACCATCACCGCCCAGGCGGCCACAGCCCTGAGACAGGCAGGCAAACCTAGTGCCACAGCATCTAAATTTTTAGATAAGAAAGCACATGGTTTAGCAACACCCTGCTTGAGCAGTGAGCTTAAAATCTCATCTATTCCTGAAGCCTTGGCCTCGGAGAGTGGATATTGTTTGATGTACACAGGTTGCAAGTGTTTTAATTTAGCTTTATAAGGCACACAGTGAACTAACCTCATCCTTATGTTCAGCCCACAGACTGCTTGGCACACATTCAAGGGCAGCAGGAAGAGAGCTGTTCTGTGAGGAAAGGAAACAATTATTTACACGCATATTTGTAAGGTGGGAGAAAGAAACTGAATCAGGCACTTCAACAGTGAGTTTCGCGCCAAAAAAAGTCAGGGACATGTGTAGCCTGCTCATTAAATCACGACCTAACAGATTAAAAGGACAATCAGGCATGCAAACAAAACGATGAGAAAGATGAATTCCCTTATCTAAAGGACATGTTACAGTTAACTGGGGAGTAAAATAATTCCGTTGAGCAACCCCTTCAATTCCCACAGAGCTGATACTTTTATTCGAGAGCGGCCCCTCGTAATCACGACCCAAAGACGACATTGTGGCTCCTGTATCAACCAAGAAAGAGAATACAGAAGCATCTATACATAATTCTATAAAGGGCAACTCATTAACCTGAGGTGACTCGAAAGTACAAAGTAACATCGAGTACAACACCACAGCGAGTACAACATGGCTGGAACTCTGCGGGCATCCCTATGCATCATATGCTCCTACCTGCATCCCTGAGAAGGGATTGGGTCTATATTGCTGTTGTTTTTGTTGTTGTACTCGCTGTGGTGGCTGCTAGGAAGGATTAGGAGAAAACACCTCATTAGCATCATTCAATTGATTATACACATTTTGTCCACTACGTCCCTCATCTCGGGCCTTCGTGTGACATTCACGAGCCCAATGACCTTCTTTATAACAATAATAACAATAACCAGATCTACGGGGTACACTCTGACCCTGCAGACCTCCTCTACCTCTTCCACGGCCTCTTCGGCCTCCTGTACCTCCCTTTTTTCCACCTCTGTATCCTTCACTTTCCACAAACAAACATGCCACTTGTTTATTTTCTAAAATGCCATCTCCTTCTAGTGTTCTCACACGCTCACCTAATTTTTTAATAGTCATTGTAGAACGATCTGACAATTGAAACTTTAAAATGTTCACGATTTCTGGTCGACAATTATTCAAGAAGGTGGTAAGGAAAAGTGGGTTAGGGTTTTCTTCAGGGAGGGCCATACCACCCAAAAGGGTCCAGGTCTCTCAAACCGCTCAAGAAACCTGGATGTAGTCTCACTCTTTTCTTGTCTACAATTAGTTACCTGTGACAGATCTTGACTAGCTTGTTGACATGCAAGAAGATAAGTAGTTAGCTCATCTTTAAAAGTTTCATAGCCTCATTAGAATTACCCCAATGAAAGTCATATTCCTTCTTTTTATGTCTTCCCCCACCCTCTACATCTTCCTGTTTCACCACTACAGTCCATGTGTCTTTTTCGGGGTCTAAGCATTTTACGGTTTTTATCAAATCAGCCTCATCGTACCCATCTCCCAAAACCGAGTGCAAAATAAAGCGGTAATCCGCACCCACGAGCTGACAGTCCTTCAGCATGTATTAACATGTAATAATGTCCTTCAGCATGCTTACGGATGGTGGAAGGATTTTTGGACCCTTTGGTCCCATAGAGAAAACAAACGCTTTTTTGAGGCACACACTCCCAACGAAGGTGAGCACGGTTTTGTGGGTACAGGGGAGACAGGCACAGATGGGCAGCTCACAAAAGAATTAGTGGGATTCAAATTAGGATAGATTTTCTCAACAATTAGTTGGTTAGATGCTGACGTTACTATGTCAGCATTATATGGAGGAAGGGATCGGAAAGGTTGAGTGAACAGGCGGCTTGAATTTAGTTTCAGATGTGACCTTTGGAATCTTTTTCTTCTGTATTTTAGTTTTTTTTATGTCTAAATATTTATCCCAAAGAGCTTTCATTTCTACCCATTTTTGATAACATGAACCCATGTAAGGATAATCCCAACCTGGATCACCCATACCCTAATATATCTGAGAATAAGCAGAGGCTAGATATTCAGGCTTAAAAGTACCTCCTCGCCAAGGTGTGGTAAAGTAAGTAAGTCCACACCTGTTCATCCAGTCACGCGGAACCTCTTCTGGGTCCGGCTTTGGATAAGTAGTTGTGTTCTTATTACCCATTTTATAAATGTGAATTAACCCGCGACAGAAAAAAAAAATTTTTTTCAACAAACAACACACAATACTTTAACAAAGACAACAACAAAGAGTTCAACAAAGACAATAACAAAGAGCTCAACAGAATACAGCTTCCATACTATGCTTCAGTTCAAGGAACCTTTCAGAAGCGAGCGCGCGCTAAACAGGCGTAAAAGCCCCAAGAAAATTCTCCCCCGTACTGTATATGGTCCAGATACCAAAAACCAGGGAGCGTGCTTGCTCTATGCTTATAGAGAAAAAAATTTAAAAGCAGCACTCAACTGATTAGAGGTATCCCGGACGAGCCCCCAAATTGTAAGGATTTCTTGAATTTTGGTAGACCTCCTTTTGTCTACTCAGTGCTCAGCCTGTATTCTGCTTGTCCCGCCTGGATCCAGGGAACCCCTCAATGATACACACAAGTCAGTGCTCAGTGAGACGTTCAAAGTTTATTGAAACATACTAAAAATCAAATATTCCCTACACACACAAACCTCACTTTTATTTAAAGTATCTCTGGAAACAAACAGGCTGTCAAGCCTTGGATACAATGGTGAAGTAAAGCTACAGAGAATTAAGATGCAGTTATTTAAAAGGAACTTCAACATTAAATACTTCAGTTTTAACCTTTATTTAGTTAATCTGTAATAAGATAATGATTAATAAGTTAAATCTCATTGAACAAATCGACTGATTTACTGAAATTTAGTTCCACTCCATCTTTAACATGTTGCTGTTAATGAAATCATTTCATTAATGCTGCAGATGAAAAAGTCTAAGAAAGAAAGACATGACATAAGCTTAATTAATAATAAACAATGCAGATAAAATTGGCATAAATAAAAAGGTATATAATTGGGGGAAAATGTAATTAATATTTGGAGGTGTGTTTTCGCTTAAATATTATTCATTTTATTCTGAAATAGTTTCTTTAAAGTAACCAATTTTGATTAGTTAATTTATTCATTCGATTTTTCTAAATACACTGTATATTTAATAATTTCTTTAATAATTACCAACCTTTAGCTCGTATCCTCAGGGTTGGTGTTGGCCCTTTATAAAAAAAAAATTAAATCATTATCCTTTTTAGTAGATACAAACAAAAATATATCTCAAAGTCACTAAACGTTAATTTACCAAAGAGCCAGATGAACAGCTGCAGGCATGTTTTGTCCCCATTATTATACATCTTCATGAAACATGTAACATATTCTAAAAAGAAATAATGAAGGAAAAAAAAATTAAATACATTTTTAGTTCAGATAAGATACATTTTAAAAATGTTCTTGGTTTAAATATCAAATAAACATTTTAAGTGTTTACCTTGTTTGTTATTGATAAGCTCATGCACTATATTTCCTGTTAAAAGAGTTTATTAATATACATTTGTAAAAAAAAAAAAAACACAATTTTTTTAATGTATGGTATTATTTTTATAAAAATGATCTGAATGTCAGCTTTGTAAAAAAACACTGATCAACCATAACAATAAAACCATGTGCCTAATGTAGTTCAATTCCCCTTGTTCATCATCGCCTAGAGCATCACATTGACTCCACCAGCACGCCTTCCTCCCATAGTGGATCCTGGTGCCATCTCTTCCCCAGGTAAGCAACCAACCCACACACACACACACACACACACACACACACACATGGCTATCTACGTGATGTGAAAGAAAATGTGATCCAACAGACCAGGCCAAATTCTCACATTGTTTTATGGTCCAGTTTTGATGCTCACGTGTGCATTGTATGAGCTTATGGTGGAGGACACGGGCCAGCATGGGCACTCTGACCGCTCTTCAGCAACGCGATCTGTGGGATCGGCCCAAACCAGTTAGCCTTTTCTTCCCACCTGCATCTGTAAGCCTTAGCTGCTTGTGACCCTGTCACTGGTTGTCCTTCCTTAGAGCACTTTTGCTATGTTCTGCATACCGGGAAGACTTTATTGTTTAGGTGATGCTTTAACCCAGCTTTATATCCATCACAAGGTGGAACTTCTCCCAACGTCTTTAAGCTTTTACAGGAATGAGGGATGCAGGCAAGGTGTAGATATGTATTTTAAGACTTTAATTAATTAAATATAAACACGTACAAAGAAGAACAAGAGTAACATTAAAGTGCTTTTAATGTTATGGCTGACTGGTGTAAATCTAAGCTTATAAACCTGTGTTACAGTAAATGAGGATATGGTTTTAGGTTTCCTTACGTATTAGTGTGTAGGAGAGCTCGCTGTAGTGATGGAAACAGCTCCTTACCGCTCCCAGGCCTTGTCTCAACCAACACGACATTAAATCTTAACAGAAAGTTTCAGTTTTTTAATACAAACTCATTTCATCTCTTAGCACTAGAGGATATTAGTGCTGTGTGTATGTGTGTGTAATTGTCATAAAAATGTTGAACAGCACATTCTATGCCATCATGAGATGTTTAAGTAATAAAACACCATGGGGTGTGCATTGGAAAATAATCACTGGTTTCATGCATATAGTGGGGCCACTGATGAAGCAAATCACTTTCTGTGCTTACTTACACTACAGCATGTGCATTTTATTTGTGTTTTGTCATGTGCCCCTGGCTCCACCCTGTCTGTCATTGATCTTTGAAGTAAACTGTGTTTCCTGTGATTATTGTAATCTTGCTGCAAAGTCTCCTCATTGAAGCATTGTTGGTTAATTCTAGTGTAAAGTGTAAACTTGTGCCTGTCTGCATGTTCCTTAACTGGTGCTAAATACATTGTTTATAATTTCCAGTCTGCCCTAATAAAGGTGAGTTTTCACGCTTGCGTCTCATCTCACTGGATCTCACACGTAGATGCAGAGCCTTCCTCCATTAATGCTACACAAATCTCTCTTTACAAAGAATCTCTCCTGATTATCCATGTTAGAAGATATGGAGGATCTGGTGAAGTACACATCTCTGTGAATGAACTGTTGCTATGGAAACCATATCATTATACAGTAGAATAAGTAATTTAATAAAAACCTGCACTACTGTCAGAACTGTTATAGAGAATTAATCAACACCTTCTGACCAATCAGAATGCAGGCCTCAGCAGCACCGAGGGATAAAAATGTTTAAAATAATGATTAAATTATGTAGAAATGGTTGATATAAAAACCTGGATCGCTTGAGCCCGCAGCCAGCATGGAGATATACGGCTGGGATTGATCCATCAATGCTTCCAGAAAGCATCCTGCAAAAAAAAAGACATTTAATTTTCTAGACGTTGCTGTAAATATTTGAGGAAGTCAGCTGAGATGTCCACTATCTGTCACTTTCTTTCACCAATTATTATTTTTCAACCAAAACAAGGCTCACTTCAGGGGCAGTGGTAGCTAATTGGCCCTGACAAGCTAACACACAGTATGAGTGCAGATCAATCCCTGCTATCCGTTATCACCCAGATAAGGATGGGTTCCCTGTTGAGTCTGGTTCCTCTCAAGGAGTTTTTCCCTCAGCACCGTCACCCTCGGCTCGTTCATCAGGGATCATTTGTCAATCTGATCATTTTAATTTATACACATTTACATTTCATACAAACTTCCATATTTTCTATTGATTGTGTAAATTTGCTTTGTGAAATGACAATTTTCACACAAATAAAATTGAATTTAATTAAACTTGGTTAAGGCAGCGGGTTACTGGGTTACTGATTGGAAGGTCAGGGGTTCAAGCCCCAGCATTTGCAAGTTGTCAGGAACCTTATCTGCTCCAGAGGGTGCTGTATCCTGGCTGACTCAAAACTCTCACCCCAGCTTCCTAACTGGGATATGCGGAAAAAAAGAAAAAAATAATCACTGTCCTGTGAAGTGACATAATTAAAGATTTATTTTTTCTTTCACTCTGGCTTAACTTGGCATGATTCTGATAAATAACAGTTTGACAATGTTATAAAAATAGTCTTATCTGATTAGTTAATGGTTTTTTTGTTTTTTTTTTTAAGAAAAGGAAGCCAACACCACCTGCTTCAATTAAGCCCTGACAGTAATACTGTGTCACCACACATTAAGCCCATAACACCTGGGAGGCGCTGTTTCACTCGCTGTAAAATACTCAGTGAAAAACAGAGGGGAGATGGCAGGCAGCAACAGCACAGATAAGCTTGTTACTGAATCTTGTGACAGAGCAATTAAAAGTGTCAGTTATAATATTAGAACATACTGTACACAATATAGTTAAAAGTATGTACACCCCTCACAATCAGACATGTCCCTGATGAATGTCTCACTCTCGATTTGTCTCTCAGTGTTTGCTGTTATAATGTACACCTTTCTGTAAAGGCTTTCCACTATATGTTGGGGCGTGGTTGTGGAAATTTGTATTTATTTGCACAATAAACAGGAGCATTAGTGAGCCTAGGCACTGATGTCAGGATGTTGAGGAGGCTCCAGTTCTAGTTCATCCCAAAATTAATGGCCAGGTGAGTTGAATAAAAATGAACGTTTTGACACGTGTTCATGGTGCCGACTTTGTGGATCTCACACGTGCATCTTCCTGCTGGACTGGTTTGAGAACCAGTAACACTGCAGCACAGAGAGACTTTCTGTAGAACAGTGTAGAAAATGTTGTGGCAGTAGGAGAGAAGGAATCACCGATGGGTGTGATGGTCCAGGGTGCACATACTCTGGTGTACTGTAATGCTGATCGTTAGAGAGATAGTTAACACTAACACAATACTGTTACCTGTGTATTTGGTCCTGTTCTGGAAGCCACAGTTTAAATAGCAGTGAATAAATGACTCTTTGATCGCCTCCACACCCGTCACTGCGATCTCTGTTACACAACACAAACTCACTGAGGATTTCATACACACACTCCACTTTTTACCGAATTGAATAAACAGTCTCATCCAAGGCTAATTATCATAACAAGACAAAATGCCAAACATGTTTCTCACTTTGTGCAATAGTCCAGTCCATGCAATCCTCCATCTTCTCTGTGCAAAGCTGCTTCATGCACACTGTTAAAGAAAATAATCAATATTCTAATGATGTGTTAATATTTGTTGCATTTTATTTTACACAGTAAAGAGATTCTCCTCCTCTGGCCAGTAATCTAACCCTCAGCACCACATCAATAGTTTATGGCAGCTATAAAAATATAATAATGATATAATAATAATAATGAATGATCTGATTGGCTGGATTGTGTAAATTCATGAATTACAGTTCAGTGACCCTCGGTTAAACAGCTTTTCCTCAAATAATAATTTCTGTAAGTTCATAAAATGCTTATTCTGTCACATTTAAATCTAAGTTAAGCCCATTTCCCACTTTTTTGGCCTTAAAGTTCAGCAACATGTTCAGTGAACACCAATTTCATATCCACTGTCGAGGACACCAGTGAAGGGGTGATAATGTCGACTTGTTTTTGCAGCCACTGGACCTGGACACCTTGCAGTCATTGAGTTGACCATGAACTCCACTATATACTGTACGAGAGTATTCCGGAGGCAAATGTGAGATCATCTGTACAATAGCTAATGCGTGAATTAAACTGGGTCACACAACAGGACAATGATCTGAAGCAAACCAGAAAATCTACATTAGAATGGTAAAAAAAAATTAAATAACCAAGGTTTAGGAATGTTTGAGTCAAAGTCCACATCTTAATCCAACTGAAATGCTGTGGTGGGAACTTAAGAGACCTGTGCATAACAAAATGCACCAAAAAACCCACCTACTTACGTAAAGGAAGAAGAAGATGTACTTTATTTTTATTTTCTTTTGGCTTTATTTTTGTTAAATAATTAATGGCACAGTGGAAAAAATGTCATAGCATGCATTGTGTACGATCAGATAAATTTTATCATGTTTTTATACAAAAACACATTAAATTAAGAGAGCGGATACTTATTCTCATACAAAACTAAAGTAATATAACCGTGTAAAAAATAAATAAGGGTGAGTGTGTCTTTGGGTGGAAGAGCACACAAATGCAGGGGCTCATGGGTACACAAATGAGCAGTCTTTATGCAAAGCACAATGACACTATTGTGTTTATTTAATTTTTATAACTTTAATTGAAAAAGTGATCATGGGTCATTTAAACGTGAATTAAAAAAAGATTTTAAACCTTTATTTACCTTTAAAGGTGTCCGTCAACTGCTCTCCATAGAGTCGATGGCAGATGTGAATCTCAGTGGAGCACAACTCGAATATACAGTCTATAAAGGTAAACAACATCTGTTAATTTTACACTGAGCTGAATTTTAACTCTTTTATTTAAACATCTTAACTCTGAATAAACTCCCTCAAGGTCTCATGAAAAACATACTTGATAGTTTTCCGGCCAGTAGAGACACGTCAATCGCCTCGACAGGAGCAGAGCTGAGAGCTAAAGAGAGAGAGAGAAAGGTTAAAATAGAGAGAAAAATGGAAAGAGAGAAAATAACCGAGAGAGTATACAAATAATAATATAAAGTGTGACAAAGAAAGTTTGGGAGAGAAAATGAGACAGACAATGAGAGAAAAAGAGAGAGAAAAAAAGAGGGAGAAACAGACAAAAGCGGAAAATAAAAAAAAGAAAAAGAAAGGAGGGAGAAAGCAAGAAAAAGACAAACAGAGAAAAAGTAATAAAGCACAAATGACTACTACTAATAATAATAATAATGAAACATCAAAGCCCTTAGGTCACATGACCTCACTGATTTGTTGATTCTGTTTTGGTTTCTAAACATCCAGAGGTCATGTGATGGGGTTTTTCTTTCGTCCCTCAATCTTTCTTTTGCTTTCATTTCAGAGTAATCCTTCTGCTTTCTGAACACTTTTAAATAAACAGCTTTCATGCTTTCGTTTATATTTCACGTTTACATTTCTGTTCAATTATACTGTAAATTTAACATGAATATTAAAGTGTAAAAGTGAATTAGTTACCAAAAATCAGGAGACAAACAGTGGTCCTCATTCTGATTAAAACTACAAGGGAAAGAGGATGATTTTTTTAAATATAATTAAATACCTGCATTACATCTCACACACACACACACACACACACACACAGCAAGAAATAAGAGAGAGAAAGAGACAGAGAGAGAGAGAACATACCTGAACTGCATCTATAATGAAAGTCAAAAATGCCAAACCCAGAAATGCGCCAGCATTAAACATTCAGAATCAGTGGGCAGGTCCAAATCACCTCCCTCTAGCTTCTCTCAGACATGTCGAGTTATAGAAAGTTACAGCATTACCTCTGACTGCTACAGAGCACTGACACTGGCGACTCCTTCCATACAAGGGCGTGTAATTTCTGTCGCCATGGGCACAGTGTGAGACATGGACACAGAAGAGGTAATATATCATTAACTGTCCTGTCTACCCCATTCACAAACATTTATTTTATTAAATATTTCCTGAAAGTATTATATTATAATTAACATATGTTAGGGATCACCCCTAGAGGGCGATGGGTGTCTGAAATTGTGATGTGTAGTTTTTTGTTTGTAAACTCAGTTTCCCAGAATGCACCTCGGGCAGGTGATGAGGACACACACCTGAACCGAAGTAGCTCATTCGATCTGTTATAAATAGCTGTTTGTTCTGGGAAACTGGGTCGAGCATTGGTTATGTTAAGTGGGCGGTTTTTGTTTGTTGGAGCTGTTTAAGTTAAGTTTACATCTGTTTGGATTAAGGATGTGTTTTAGTTTGTCTCTTTGTCTGTGTGTCTCCTAGCGTAAGCTTAGCCTTTAACATGGTTAGCCCCTAGTAGGATTAGCCTCTGGTGTGTTTACCCTCGTGTGTGAGTAGCCTCTCTTGTATATTCTTAGTCTGTATAACTACTAACCATTAAACTACTAACCTTCTTAGATCGTAGTTTGTTTAGTCTCCTAGTCTGATTAGATCTTAGTCTGTTTAGCTACTAACCTGGGCCCGGTTTCTCGAAAGCTTCTTTTTGCTAAGTAGTTCTTAAGTTGTACCTTAACATCTCTCCTAACGTTATGGCGCATTGCCCAAAACGTTCTTAGACTAATTATATCCTAGGTAAGTCACACGTTCGTAAGGTTGGTCTGGACCAATCTTAACTCATTCATAGCGTAGTTTCAGCTCATGACGCTAGTCACCGCTACTGAGCAGCAGTCTTTATAAATCAGCGGCGTGTGAAAGCACATTATGACATGTTATCAAAGTCGTATTAATAATGGAATATACTGTAGGCCTGTTTAAGAATTTTATTTTATATGACATCAGAACTAATAGAATAACTTTTAATTAGCCTATTTCAGAATGTGACTAATGCATTAAAATTGGTAATCACTTTTAATATTAAACAGGTAGCAAACTATTTGGCAGCGATACTGCGTGGTATGCTAAACTGAAGACGGTGCCGTCCGCGGACCCGTGTGGGTCATGTACATTTTTCCTTTAGACAAAACTTCAGCCCTTTTCATATTTTTCCTGAGGTTGCTATTTTTTTTTAAAACAAGGTTCGCCTTCCAAGACAACAGATTATGGATCTTTTTGACCTGCTCAGATCTGCACTTGCCAGGCCAATGCGTCGTACTTGCGCTATACGTCCCGATGTCCAGCTGATTGCTGCTTTATGTTTAAAATATGTTTTATTGATCATTAGCCATTATCCATAACTGAATGGGCTTTTTTTTTACACGTTTTATTTTATGAAATTTTATTTAGTTAAATGAGGATAAACTTGGGAGTTTCAAACCCCGCATCCATAAATTTTTCTGAGTGATTGTAATGCGTAATACACCTCTCTCACCTATGCGGTTTGACTCGCTGTGAGATGCGGTGTTATATCTTTATATCGCCTACGCGGTTTCGCGCAGTGGCCGTAAGTAGGGTTCATCATGATTCACCGCAAGTTTTTGCGCTGTGATTACGTTTCCATCTTTCCGCGTGAAAATTTAAACGCTTAATTTTTTTTGGCGGTCCTCACGGAAGCTTGCAGAACTTCGCAGAACGTCGGCGGGCAATCGCGGCAGCTCACGGTGCCTAACATCAGTGCCCGTCCGACGTTCCGCAAAGATCTGCAAGGTCCGCGAGCTTCCGCATGTTAAACATGTTTAATTTTTTTGCGTGGTAAAATGGAAACATAACCACGGCACTTATGGAATAAATACGATGAGATGACAGAGTAGAGTTTTACCCCTACAGTATCTCATCCACACAGTTTTCTGCGGTGACGGTAAGTACTGTTCGTCAATCAACTATGATTGTATATGTATGAAGTATATTATTAAAAGACTTGTAAGCCCCTCAAACCCTCTGCGTCCATGCCTTATCCAACACCCATAAGCCTAAAGCCTAACAACACCCGATTCATGACAATATATATCTATAAAATGTTCATACAGTTTCCAAAATAAACATGATGGGTGCATAATAATAGTTTAAACATGAAAGCTGGCTCATGCATGTATTTCTTTTAATTTGTACTTGCTTTAGGACAGTGTTGGGGGATGTTACTTTTTAAAGTAATTAATTACATTACAAAATTACTGTCATTAAAAAGTAATCAGTTGCATTACAGCGTTAACTTAAACAACACAAAATATGTTTTAGATTTTTCCAAGAAACTACATGTAGTGTTGATGCCAGCTTGGCATACTCATGGCATTCTCTTATTAGACTTATGAGGTCGTCACCTGGAATGGTTTCAGTTTACATGTGTGCTCATTTATTTTCCAACAGGACAACGACCCATAACAACTCTACATTATGTAAGAGCTACAGTATCTGTGCAAGAAGTAGAATGATGTTCGACTAAACAAATTGAGTTTAGTCTGAAACAGCTACGGCAAAAGAATTCTTTCACACATTCCATAATTTGATTTAAAACTGGTACAATTTAGAGATCACAGATTTTTTCAAGAAAGGCTTTCATCCTTGAAAGAAAGTCTGTTAGAGGTCTGTAGGACGTGATGGTGCATTTCAGAAGAAATCTTTGCGTGTTTAAAGTTAGGACTAGAAAGTAAACATTGTAGCAGTGCGTGAGGTGTTGCAAGATCTAGATGTGCGACGCGTTGTGTTTGATTGAGACGTTGATTAGCTTCACCTGATTCAGTAACAAGTAATTTTTTTAGAGACGGTTTCTTTTTGTTCTTTTTGTAAGATAGTCCCTGGTGAGCAAGCCGAAGGCGACAGTGGCAAGGAAAAACTCCCTGAGGTGGTAATAGGAAGAAACCTTGAGAGGAACCAGACTCAACAGGGAACCCATCCTCATCTGGGTGATAACGGATAGCAGGGATTGATCTGCACTCATACTGTGTGTTAGGAGGCTGGAAGTTCAGCAGAACAGTTGATGTTCTGCTGAGGCATTGGACTACGGTTCGGAAGATCCCAGGTTCAAACCCCACAACCACCAAGTTGCCACTGTTGGTCCCTTAACCCTCAACTGCTCAGATGTGTAATGAGATAAAAATGTAAGTCGCTCTGGATAAGAGCGTCTGACAAATGCCTAAATGTAAATGTAAAATGTTAATATGGAGTCCAGTTAGTTCTTGAAAACTCTGTTAGACTTGTATAAAGTTGCAGTCCTGAACTATCGAACAGTCAAGTCCTTAGAGAAACAGCTGCCAACACCAGTCGAGTAATTAACGCTTGGTCTACAGAAACGACTAGGTTTGAGAGGAAATCTGCAAATTCACTAAGAAATTCAGAGTACGGCCCTGGAGGTCTGTAAATCACGATTAGTGGAATCGACTGAGCTGACTTAATATTTGTAGCTGCACTTGGTATGTTACTATAGAGAATTTCTTACGAATTAAACTTGTGTCCGTGTTTTTGTATAATAGTCAAATTATCATTGTGAATAACTGCGACGCCTCCTCCTCTACCAGTTAACCGAGGCTGGTGTATGTAGCTGTACATAAAGGTGCAGCTCATCTGCCTACAGAGTCGTACTGTATAAGATGCCCTGGTACGCCTATTATAATGTGGACATTTTATCTGTCATACAGTGTGTTTATGATCTCAATTATAATTTTTGCTCTGAGCTGCAAGCTTCTGTTTAGGGCACAATAAAAGTTGTAACACTCTTAACCCTCTTAACCCACCAGATGGTCCAGATAATGATTTTGTTTTTAATTGAATCTTGCTTGGAGAGTGACAAAGTATATTTATAATCAAATTGAGAGTTTAAATTAGATATTAAAAATCTTATGACTTTTGCAATCTAATAAATTATCAAGCTGCTTTAAAAAAAACTTTTTAATAAAAAAGTTTTCATTTAATTAAATTTTCTTTGTGAAATATTTCAAAAAACTGTTGGTGAGCATAACGATCGTTCAAAACAAGGCATATTAAAGCTTAATGGTGCTGGACTAAATGTTTTATTTTGCATTAGTATTTTTTGGTTTGTTTGTTTGGTTTTTTTGGGGGGCGGGGGTTGTTTTTAACTATGTAAATTCCATAGATTTTAGAAATAATATTCAATTTAATAAAATTGTATATGTAAAGCAGTTTTATGCAATCAAAAATAATTATTTAAGTTTGAAATGTCAATGTGTATAAATCTTAGGCTTTCTAACTGGGATATGTGGAAAAAAACACTGTGCTGCGAAGTATACTGTATGTGACAAACAAATGAATCTTAATGCCAAATGCTGAGTGGTTGGAACAGATGAGATTGACTTGAAGTCGCTAATGAGGTTGTTCCATAAACAACCAATGTTTAAATTGTATCTTTAGGCACTTTGCAGCCGGTCACAGTAAAACATTCGTTTCCGTTTCTTTATTTGAATTTACATCATTTAGTTTCAAGTAATATGAAGGTTGAATGAGGTTTCAATATCTTTGTAATCGATTTTGTAAATTGTTAATCAATCTAATTACAGTATATAACCTTCAAGAGGAAATCTAAAGTAGCTATCTATTAATAAGTGTAATGAGGTTAATTAGCAATAAACAGTTTCCAACTAGTCATAGAGCCTGGTTTAATATTAAACTTGATGTTAGCTGCTTCCTAGCTGGCCCAAGACGTGAATTATTTTATGTTTTTTAATGATATTCTGAAAAACCTTTATTGTTTAATCAAATATTTAAATAAAACTGTAAATAAACAACACAAACAAGTACAACAACAGAACCACTTCCTTATTCTGGGAAATCTAAAGCTAAAGAAACTCACTCAGTCTGTGCATGTCCCTGTAGGTAGTGATTTTATTTTATTAATTTAAATCCCTTCAAGCGCACTGAGGACGAGTCCTTATTTACAAAGTTACAGAAAATAAAAGTGACAAATGAAACAATTGAAGCAACAGAAACAAACACACTTAAAATACGTAACAATTAATCATTAAATGCTTAAACTTGCATAATAAATAAACCCCATATGATCAGTAAATGTATTTGAAAGGAAACGTAATGGTCTGCTCGCTGGTTGGTTCATATTAACGACACGTGTTTAACATGATGCAGTGGATAAAATCATCTCATTAATGCTGCAGATGTACACGTCTAGAAGAGAGCATGAACAATACCTAGTTAGTATCTTTATTATTTTATTATTAGCACTACGAATAATAATAATAATAATAATAATAATAACAGGTAAAAGTTTTATCCGTTAACAACTATCAAAAAATGTAAATAATCCTAGGTGACTGTAAAGTGTGCTACTTTTTATATTGAAATGTAATATACACTCAAAGTCCACTTTATTAGGAACACAAGAGCACCTTATTAGTTATTTAATTAGGCAATCATGTGGCAGAAGCACACTGCATACTGTCATGTAGGTACAAGTAAAGAGCTTTAGGTAAGGGTCACAAACATCAAAATGGGAAAAAGTGTATGATCTCAACCCTGGCATGGATAGTGCCATAGATGATGGCCTGATTTGAGCGTTTCAGAAACTACTGGCCTCCTGCTAGGATTTTCACACACAACAGTCTCAGGAATTCACAGAGAACACTGTGGAACCCTCGCGACTGACAGTTCTGTGTCACTGCATGCGTTGTGCTGCTGCCACATGATTGGCTGATCAGATAACTGTCTGACTGCAGGTGTTCCTATTAAAGTGGACAGGGAACATATACCAGATCTGCCAAACAAAATCAAATAAGCTTCTATACCATGTTTAGATTCATCTGAAATTAGTTTTACCTTTAATGAAAGCTGTGGTTTTCGGGTGGAACCTGTACACACAACCAGACAAACAGTACAGACGTTACTGATGGCCAATTCTGGTTAAAATTAAAAGCCGAAATAAATATTAATCTAACCAAATGTATTAACTTACCATAAAAATATAAGTTCATGCTCACGCATTTTTTCCACATGTCATTCAAAGCCGTAACACAGTCTTCATATTCTGAACGAAAAAAAAAGTCTAATTAGCACATAATTAGGTGTGTTTTGGTGATTTATATATAATTTAAATCCAGGTTAAGCATGTCCACCTTTCCATCTATCAGTTATTTTTCTCGCTGTGCCATTTCCTGTTAAGACACCAAAGAGAAAGAATAGTAATAATAATGCAGTGTTCCAAAAGACAAAGCACTTGCTAACCGTTACACATTATGCATACAGTACATGCTTCATAATTTAATATGGGATCTGGAATGATCTGACCAGGTGTTTCATACTAACTGACGCCTCCTGGAAGCCAGCCCACTAGGGTGTGTAACTTTTCTGCAGATGTCAAATTATTTTATTTGATTGTGGAGTACTGTTTAGCACTAATATGACAGCTCCAATTATTCTCCCTTTCTTTGATTGATATGGAGGCCCTAAAGAGACATGTGTGGGGTAAAAAAATTCTCATGAAGGGGGGAGGGGGGGGCATGACATGGGATGCAAAAAAATATCTGGAAAAGGAAGAAAAATCTGGAAAAATCTAGATTATGACTCTGTAAACATATGACTACTTCATGTCATTGCATTTTAGCCACTGCATTTCAATTACATGGGCTTGTTTTTTGGATGGATGGATGGATGGATGGATGGATGAAGCCAATTTGACTTCAAAATGAAAGGCGTTTATGGCTGAAAGACGCGGAGGCTCAATGATTTTGCTTGCATCTTCCACAGGATTTTAAAATATAAAATTGTGAGAAATTGTGGCGATGAGTGTGTGAAGATGAGTTATTGCATAAGTCTCGGACACAGTGTGTGAGAATTCACAGCTCTTTCCTTCAGCAGGCCTGCATGGTAGAGCTTAAACATTTAACATCACAAATAAATAAACAAATCCCAAATCTTCCATAACTAACATTTTACTAAAGGAAATTTACCGAAAAACTGCATGGATGCTGGAATACATTTTTTGCCCCAGTGAGGAAACAGATTCACGTAACAATCCTGAGCCACTGAGAGCAAAGAGAGAAAAAAACAGTCCTCACTGAGACAAATACCATGTGAAGAGGAAGTACAGATTGGTTTTAATTTCATGTAAGATCTTAGAGTTTAGACTTTTACCTTGATTGATTGCTAAGTGTTTTACTGCAAGAAACACCATAAGAAAATGTAAGGCAAAGTATTTTAAGATGCATGTACTTACTTAGCTTACTGATAAGAATAGTTGCTATTTAGCAGCTCTTTAGACTTTAGTGTAAACTAATAGTAAATGTTTTAGGGGCAAAAATAATTGTAATTAATTTCGCAAAATATTTTTACCCAAAGTCTTCAAAGTGTCCACATCGTAGTGACTGAGGCAGTTCATGTCTATCCTATCTATAAATGTTTTGATCCAGCAAAACATGTAACCTTAAGATAAAAAAAAGTCTTGTAAACTCATAATCTTTGACGGTAAATGTAATTAATACATCAGAATCAGTTTACTGTAAAAATCTCGACTGCTGGATGTTGACGGAGGCTTTTTGTTGTTGCCGTGCTGCTGTGAGTCACCAAGCAAAGCTTCCAGAGCACACGCTAGAATGAAACAAACACACAATCACAACATTCTGATTGGTCAGAAGGTGGCAAGTAATAAAGTACTAACACCTTGCTACTCTACTTAAGTATTGTTTCATGCATCTGTACCTTATTATCAGTCATTTCCATGTGATACATTTTACTTCTACTTCACTACATTCTTTGATGAAAAACCTGTACTTTTACTGCATTTGAAATAGAGACATGTTACAGTATGCATAAGATGATAATCAAGACTATTTGCATTATACAGATCAGCAGTGGTAGCAACGAGCTAGTTTAAGTACCAAAGTAATTTAAGACACTAACAATGCTGCTCGTCTTTTGTTTAATTAACATCTAATGATGTCACTATCAGCAAGTCAAACACATCAAGCACGGGGAGAACATGCAAACTCCTTGCACACAGACCCCAAGGTGGGAATCGAACCCAGAAGACCAAAACAGAGGAGAAGTTCATTTAGAGTCACCAGCCTCAGAAATCACCAATTAACAACCAGCACCTCAGATTAGAGCCGTTATGAAGCTTTACAGAGCAGAAGGAGCAGATAAACATCTCAATATCAACTGTTCAGAGGAGATTATTATATATATATATACGAGAAATTACTTATGGCTTCGATGGGGCCTTCACTGATCTTCCTGAGACAAATCAGGAACGACTGCAAGTCTTTCAGCACAACATCCGCTGTTATAAAGAGCACACTCATCATTATACCACAGCACAAAGCCTTGAGTAAATCTGGCACATTTTAAGATACAAACCAGCCTGATGCAACAGAGTTTGAGTAGATGCTGACGGATCCTTGCTTTTCACTGGAGAAAGTGAATAAAGATGATGATTAACTCATTTATTTATACAACAGATGCTTTAATCCAAACTGGTTCATGAGAAAATCTCCCACTTTCTGTTATGATGTAAGAAATAGTCTGGAGTGCACATGGCTGCAGGGCTTCTCTACAGCTCTCCTCAATGCACCCTACCGGAGAAAACGACAAGCACTTATTCATTTTTGTTTGTTTGTTTGTTTGTTTGTTTATTTGTTACATCAGAATACTGGAGATAAAGTCCAATTGAAATTTATTTAAATAAATAAATAAAAATAAATCTGTTGTTAACTAGAATGTGTGATGTCCAGGATGCATAAACTTGTTAATGTTCTATGTTTAGTATTTTTTTTGTATGGATAAACATTTAACTTATTTTTATATTTTCATTATGTTTTAAAGAAAGGGTGGAACACAAATTTACCTTTATTACTTACACATTATTCATATATTATTCGCTTTATTTATAAACAGTGAGTTACTTTTTCTGTGTTTAACTGAACTCTTCTTGGTTATCAAGGAAACATTTTCAGTGGATTGCATGTTTTTTCCCCCATGTAAACAGTGTTTTAAAAAAATCAGATAAGTAACTTTGTAACTTAGTAATAAAAATCATTCTGCCTTAACACATGCCATTTTAATTAGTTTTTTGAGCAATAAATCACCTGAACATGTTGCTGTTAAGCACTAATTAAAACTGGAGTAAAGGGGTTTAACATTTTCCTCACTTGCAAGTTTAGGAGTCAGCATTTCTCCATATCGTACATGGCAGTCGTTTTTCTCAAAACATGGCTCTCTTAAACAGGCTGTAAAAATAAATATACATACAACAGAATTTATTATGATTATTATGTTATTATTATTATTATTATTATTATTATTATTATTTAGCCCAAGCACTATGACATCAGCCCTATGATGTAAGGTCCTCTTGTTCTTTTAGAGATTTTTAAAAAGATTTTTTCAAGCATCCGCAGCCTTTTGGGGAGTTTGAAATCTGCTGCCATTAGGACGCCTAAGAGTCTGAGACCTGGGCATGGCATGAGATTTTGCTGTATAGTTCATACACACTTGCATGTATGTATTTGAAATCTGGTAAATATTTAGATCTTATTTAGTTGAACAGGTTCCATATTGCTTGTCCTGGGCTCAACTCACCTGAAAGTCATTTATTTTTGCTTGCTTGCAAAACACACCCAATGGATTTTGATATACTCCTTCTTGGGTATTTTTACGATCGCCACCAAACAGGGCCTGCGTAATCTCAGGACATTGAGGATGCAGAATTCTGAAGGGATTTTTGATTTGAGCATGAAGCCGCAAAATGTGCAGCAAAATGTTGTGTCTGAACTGGTAGTAACTGGTAACTGAACTGGTAACATCAAGTGCTAAAGGATTTTAGTTTCACTCCCCATAACTTAATGTTTTAAGTTTTAATTTTAGACAAAACCAGAGTACCATATAGCTTTAAAACATGTAAACACAAACCAATTGTGGTAACATGCAAATTTTACTTTCAAAACTACATTTTATCCTTCATCCTTTCGCTTTCATTTCATTGCAAGCCCTGTGACATGTAGCAGCCGTCTCAAACTAGCTCTCAATTTCCTGTAAAAAAGCTGAACCTAATGAGTCGATCATTTACTTACAGAGAGTCATGAGCAATATGATGGGGTTAATCATCTTGCTGTAGAGGTGTGCAGAAACAAAACGAGAGAGTGAGAGTGAGAGCAGTGATAGTTTATAGAGAAATTATATAATTACTGGTCAAACATTAAAACTACAAAATAATAAAAACAATAATAATATGTACACATGGCATTGTTACGTTCCAAGACGTAATTATTTTTATTTGTAATATTGTGTGTATACAGTGTGTAATCTGAGTTTTGCCGTGTTTTGGTTTTCTCTCTCATTCTCTTTTCTCTCGTCCACCTTACTGCAAAGCTTAATGAAGTTCAGCTGTTGGTAATTGCCATCATCCACCATTGGCTTGTCCTGATTCCTGATTGGCTACTGAAGAAGAGACTTTGGAAATAAAGCTGGAGACTTTGTGTGAAGCTCTCTCCCCTGCCTACTCTGTGCCGCCCCGCCACCAGAGACTGTTTCTTCTCCTGCCCCTGTGCTTAGTGTGCGTGCTATTGGTTGGTTTGTTGTTTGTGTGTTCCCCTGCGTTGGGACTTCTAGAGGTGTTGCAGTGTCCTTGTTGTAATTTTACTCTGTATGACCTTACCAAAGATTGCCAAAAATCTAAGACTTCTTTTTATAATATTAAACTGGTTTACTTTGTTGGAGCAGTAGGGAGGTGGACGCCATTTGTTTTTGACCCAAGTTTTCTCCTGTTTTTGGTTAGAAAGGGAGTAAGGTAAGACTTCTGTTGTTTGTTTTAATTTCTTTGTGAGACTAGATAGTGTCCCTCTGTTAAGTTAGCTCTGTTATGTTTGTTATTTTGGCCTGGTTCCCCTCCTGAAGTATGATTCGCTCCCCTTCATCATTGAACTTCTTAAATAAATCTCTCTTTTGTTAATTACCAAGTTAGTGTGGTCTTTTGCTGGAGTGCTGGGACTGGGGAGAAACAGTTAATTTGTTTGATATCGTTTTTTTTTTCCCCTAAGAGTTTGCTTTTGTCGATTTCTTTGTTACCTCTTCTCTGACCCTAGACCAGAGACAAGTGTAACAGCATAAACGTTATCCTTGGAGATACGGTAGATACAGTATAGCAGTTTATATTATATCCCTATTATATTAGTAGAAACAATAAAAATGAGACACATTTAACTGAACAATTCTCTCTGTCTCTTCTAGCAGACGGACTTACCAATGTCAAATCCTTTGTGCTCTTAGATCACTTCATTTAGGAGAAATACAGCATTTCCTCTTCAGTTAAAAACTGTACACAGTGGGCGTGTCCCAACACACACACTCACCTGCACAGAGATGCTCAAAATAACACTGCGGAAAATATGTAAAACAATCACAACCAATAATGATGCTTTCGGGCTTTGGGTCGGCACTGCACTGGATGGGGTTTGGGTGTTAGTTGGGAATCGAACATGGGCTTTCACATGGCAGGTGAGAAACCCAAACCTTTTAAATGTTCTGGAAAGTTCCTTGTCACTTTAACTCATCACTTAATGAAGTGATGTCTAATGCACATCCTTTTTTTAGTAATGCGATAATCTGTAACACAAGTGGCAAAACTAGCTCATTTGTTCCTGAAAGTAAATTCCGACCTGTTTACCAATTTAAATGATTTAATAACATCTCATGATTTGTATGTAACCACCAAAGGGTTACATTCAAATACACAGTATAGTTTATGTTTATGGTACAGATTTATGCAAGTAAACAAATAACTTCATGCTTATTGCTAAAATAAGGATACAATTAACATGACTTTCCATAGAATTACCACAACTGATTACATCATTAACAGGAAAGGATATACAGTACACATGTGGGAAAAGTGTAATAAACCACCACCGCAGCGAGAATGCCTTCTCAGCCATGTTATGGTCAGCACCTTATCCTGTTCATTACATGTAAGAGACCTGTCATGTCCATTGAGGAGGCAGACGCAGATGCAGGAAAAAGCAAACAAAGTTTATTCACTTGTGCCAAGGAAATTTAACATGAAAGGAAAACAAAGTCCTGGAGTAGGCAGAGAGAGAGAAACACACAGAGATTAACACAGTGACAAACATGGATTTGTAACACAGTGACAAACATGCACAACAGTGATCCGACAAAGGGGGTCCGGGCTCGGCTTTGGTGTCACATTAATTACTGTTAAAGTTTTTTCCTCCATGCAAATTCAGTTCTAATAGTGACTTACATCCCTCCCACCTCACACGCACAGGTGGAGAGTTAGACTGTTTGTAGGTGATTATTAATGCTGTGAAGGTCAGGTTCCACACCCAGTTCCTGAGGACCCCCTGTCCTGCACATGTCAGTTCTTCCTTGCTATCAAATTCACTTCAAATCAGATCAGGCTGTAAATTAGCTGATTAATTACATCGTGTGTATTAGGAGCTGGGAAAATGCTAAATTGGACAGGACAGGGGGCTCTGGGAATCTGCGCTCTAGATACTCACATCCAAGCACGGTTTTATTGTTGTTGAGGATTGTAACAGGGACATGATGGCTTATGTTCTTGGCGGATTGGTGTTTTCAAATGACTTTTGCAGTTTCCCAGCAGGTTGGGTTCCTCAGCAACTCCCCCTTATAGCAGGGACATTAAATCATACTGCATGTCAAAGTCATGGATAAGTAATTGAGTAAAAGCCCAAATACATCCAGCACATTATTGTTCTCACATGAGCTGACCAGACACTAAATCAAGCTACAGTACAGACACATCCCATGCTGTGCCTGCAGTAACACTACTCATACAGGCCTCTTCTGTCTACATACAAACAAAACAGGACAAACCGGTACACCTGGCAGTTTCCTTGTTTCTACTGCAAAGATCTCTGTAACAGGCCATCTGACTGACCAGTACCCTATTACTCTGCTCTCAACAGTCATGGAGCACTTACAGTAGAGTGGCTAGTTAAGAACCACATCTCTTTCTCCCTACCTGCCACTGTGGATTCTCTGCAGGTTGCTGCTGGATTTTTGGACTTTTTTGGGTGCAATATTTTGTAATGGCACTATTACTTCTTTACTGCCATAAAATATTCTGTGCAGTATTTGGATTAGATTTATTGAACACCACACATGTGGTACTTCTACACCAAATTTAAATATAATGGTCAAATCCAGCTCCTCCGACAAGCTATAATGTATATGCAAATATCATACCTGTATGGAGAAATATGGAAAGTGTCTTTTACAGAGTGCCTCATCATCATAGGTACTTAACTACATGGCCGACGGTGCAAGCATACAAGTTCAACAGAACATAAAAACACGCCTGAATCATGAAAGGTCATGTGACAGCGATGTAGAGGCAGTTGATTGTGGAAACTCTTTAAATTTAATAAATTTATACAGTTACAGTTTCTTCACTTCTCCATACTCTATTCTTCCCATCATTCTTCTACAGGCAGAGGAGAACTTTATCCCGTCTGTCCATAATCTGTTGTTATTGAACTTGCCATTCTAAGTCCAGTTGTGCTTAATCGGACATCAGGTTCTTGTCACATTTCTTCTTCTCACCAAGTATGGCATAGCCTACGGTGCATGGCACTCAGCAGGCAAAGAGCCTGAGGCCCCCAACCCAGATTTAAAACTCCCAAGATCCCAATCTGATCGAGCCCCATGGGATACACTGTACAAAATGTCCAGTCGATGGAGGCCCTGCACCACAACCCACAGCACCCAAAGGATCTCGTCCTGGTGTCAAACCACACCACAGCATACCCCAGCTTCATCTTCAGTCCAGTACCTGTACCTGAGCAGTTTCACAGGAGTGTGTTTTGTTTGTTAAGCCACACGGTCACCTATAAATCATTTAAGCTTCAAAAAACTTCATCTAATGTAAGTCACGAACCAGTGAGTAACAGGTTCAGATGTTTACAGGTGAGCAGGCCGGTGATTAGTATACTGGTAAGGCTTGGTGCAGGTGTGACTTAAGTGGTTAAGGCTTGTAAAAGGTCATTCGGAAGGTCTGGAGTAAGAAACGTTTTGGTCCAGAGTCGCTGTATCCTGGCTGATCCTGCACTCTGACCCCAGCTTCCTAACTGGGAAATGCGAATGTAACACAGACTAGATGAACATTCAGACATAATGAAGAGTTTACACCAAGTCATAGAGCCTAGTATAATATATAATCTGATGTTAGCTAGCTTGACACTGGTGCTGTTTCCTAGCTAGACTTGAGTTGTGAGGTGTGAATTATTTTATGGTTTTAAAGGATATTCAGGAAAACCGTTGTCACTTGATCAGGTATCTGAATAAAACTTTACATAACACAAACAACACAAACAACACAATAACAACAACAACAACAACAATGACAGCAAAATCGCTTCCTCATTAGGGGAAATCTAAAGTAAAAGAAACACACTCACTCCGTGTAGGTCTCTGTAGGAAGTGATTTTATTTATTTATTTATTTAAATCCCAGGAAGTACACTGAGGACAAGTCCTTACTTATAAGGTTACAGAAAATAAAAGACAAAAAGTTAAAGCTGAAGTGACCAAAACAAACACAATGAAGATATTAACAAGTTCAGGATTAAATGTTTAACAGGCTGATTAATAAACCCCGTATGATCAGTAAGTGTATATTTTAAAGGAAAACAGACTGAACATGATCTTTGCTCGGATTGGTTGATATTAAGGACACGCCCTCTATATGTTTAACATGATGCAGTGGCTGTGATCATCTCATTAATGCTGCAGATGGTAATGTCTGGGAGAGAGAAAGAAAAATACCCAGTTAGTCCTTTCAGCATTCTACTACTGCTAACAAAAGGAAGAAGTATTATTAGTTGTCGAAGTCAGCCTTACATGTATAAAGTTAGCAAAATTTCACTGGAACTTAATATACACTTAATGTCCACTTTAATAGGAAACACTGCTGCACCTTTTCAGTTATCTATCTGACTGGAGAGAACTACAGGTGTTCCTATTAAAGTGGACAGGAAGCATATATCAGATCTGTCACACAAAATCAAATAAGCTTTTATACAATGTTTAGATTCATTAGAAATTATTTTACCTTTAAATAAAGCTCTGATGGTCGGGTTGGAACCTGGACACAAGAAAAAACAACCAGTACAGACGTTACTGATGGCAAATTCTGGGTAAAATTAAAAGCCGAAATAAATATTAACCTAAGCAAATGGATTAACTTACCATAAAAATACCATAAAAAGGTCATGCGCGAACATTCTCTTGATATGTCATTCAAAACCGTAGCACACTCATTAATTTCTAAAGAAAAATAATATATTTATAGTAATCATATGGTTTTTGTATTTTTGTGATATAAATCCAGGTTTAAGTGTGTTCACCTTCTAAACTGGCAGTCATTTTTCTCGTTGTGCTTTTTCCTGTAAAGACACCAGAGAGAAAGAATTAGTCTGGATAAAGAAAACACCTGGAAGCCCCACCCCTTCTCTCCATCTCACATGCTCCCACGACTCTCAGGTTAGTTCAGTTTTTAAAGTTGATGTGTTGGGAACAGGAAACATTAGCGAGTGTAGGGATCTGAGTGACTTTGACAAGGACCATATTCCGATGTCTAGACGACTGGGTGACGCCTGGGTGATGACTGGGTGACGACTGGGTGATGACTGGGTGACGACTGGGTGGCCAAGGCTGACTGATGCACAAGAGAAGTGAAGGGTGACCTGTCTAGTCCGATCTAATAGAATTGATAACTGGAGCTCAATCTGATAATAAAGATGAACACTGGTTCTGATAGAATGGAGTCAGAACACACAGTGCAGCACAGTTTGATGTGTATGGAGTCAGGGTCAGGGTGCACGTGTACTCCACCAAAACCTCCTACAATGGGCACATAAGCATCAGAACTGATGAATCAAGCTTTTTGTACGGCATAGACGACCAGGTGTGTGTCTGTGTGTGTGCCGATTACCTGGGGAAGAGATGGAAGCAGAATGCACTATGATAAAAAGATGAGCGGGTGGAGGCAGTGTGTATCTGTGTGATGTTCCGCTGAAAAACCTCGGGTCCTGCCCTTTATGTGGATGTCACTCTGACACACCCCACCTACCTAAAAACTGCTACAGACCGAGTTACACCCTTTCATTAAGACACAGGATAGCGCACCCTGACACACTGCATGAACATGACAAAGTGTCAGACGTGTCTTTCAAATTCTCCAGATCTCAATCTGATCGAGCAATCTGCTGGAAAAGCAAGTATGATCCATGGGGGCTCTACCTCACAGCTTACTGGACTTAAAGGGTCTGCTGCTGATGGCTCTGTGCCAGATATCTCTCTCTCTCTCTCTCTCTCTCTCTCAAACACACACACACAAACACAGAAACACACCTTCTGAGGTCTACTGGAGTCCAGGCCTCAACAGGTCAGAGCTACAGGGGGAGCTACACTATATTAGGCAGGAGGGTTAAATCTTATTACTTCAATTTTATGTTTTAGCTCCTCTCCGGCGGAGCCCTTTGTGCACGGCGGACCGTGCGTTTGTGGGGCTCCAGTGTAGAACTGGAGGAGGCGGCTAGCGATAGCCTAGCTTCCACCTTCTCTGGTTCGGACAGCGGGTCCTCAGAGGTTTCAGATCCTGTGGGATCTCTCCTTGCACCGCTAGCGCTAGCTGCCAGCACGGCATTAGCACTAGATGCTAGCTTGCCGCTGAATTTTTGAGTGTCTGAGTCAGACATGGAAGAGGGGGACGGGCCAGCTTCACGTGTGGTGCGCAAGCCAGTGAAACATGATCTCCCAATAGGGAGTGTGTGTGCAAAAAGACTACAAAGATGTATGATATGTTAGCCTATAACATTATTGTTTTATTGTTTTTACGGCTTTAAACATAGACGGGTACTGGTGGCTCAGTGGTAGGTGATTCGCCAGCCATGCGGAAGACCCGGGTTCGATTCCCAGCCAGTGCTCAAAGTTCTGGTGTTATGCATTAAAATGCCACGATATTGCCATTACATTATCAGGTTATGCTTTAGCACTAAATACATGTTTGCAATTAAAACGTTTTTTTTCTTAAGCTATGAAACACATTAGCACCTCACCTCACAGTTGCTGTAATTTAATGATTATCATAAGCAAAAAGTGTAAAACAAAAGATTCACATTTATTACATTTTCACCCAGAGCGGGATTCGAACCAGGGTCTGGACGATTTTATACTATTATTTAAGCAACGCCACACCACGTGGAAAGCGGCAAAAGTGCTTCAATTTCATTGGCTGTCACTGAGTGTCAGCTATTGACGACTGGCCCCCCAGGGAACGCAGAATCCCCGGGCTTTGACTGCGCTTTCTCCATTCGTTATTACAGGGGCAGACTGGGACCAAAAAGTGGCCCTGGACTTCCTGGCCCACAGCAGCCCACACCATAATACATTGGCTCATTAATGTAGAGATACATTTTTAACACCAGTTACTAGTATAAAAATATAACACAATCCAGAAATCAATGCTATTTAAACATATTATTTGAAGTATCACTGAACATATATTGGATCATATTAGTAAAACAAAGAAATGAAAAAAAGAACATCAAGACAAACAACATATAAATCTATAAAGACAATATTTTAAAAGGAATGGCAATAAAACTGAACAGGTAAGCTAAAATAAAATCAGTAGCAGCAGTAGCTTACGCTAGTAAAGTAGTTACTTATTTAAATTATTATGGTAGTCAATATTAATACGAAATAATGCTGAGAAACATTATTTTGAATTAATATTGACTACCATTGTAATTATTAGCACGAGTTAATGCTGTTACTAATTTTATTCAGTTTGATTGGCATTCTTTTTACTTGGCTCTGGTAGATCACGGGAGACATGTTGGTCATCATCAGCAGGCACTGGTTCATCATCACTGATGAGTGGTATGTCTTACAATGCATCAAGATGATATCCCCGAAATGCAAAATGTTCATGAATGTTCACAAAAGGCCAATCTGTCCTTTTCTTATAAAGTGTTTAGGTGAAATTCCACCCATACAAGGGTGACAAATGTGCAAAGAAAAAAAAATCAGAAAGGGGCAAATACTGTTTTTATGGCACTGCGCATGTAGTCAGATTGTTCCACTGGGATTAAACTGTGCCAGGTGGAGTTATAGCACTTTCAAAATCATACCAACTACACTGATATAGGAATAACTTTGAATGATATGAATAGCTTTAACACCCTTGTGACTCAATAAGAGACAATGCAAAGAATATTTTCTAACAGCATGTAAATGATACATTTTGGCAGTATTGTCTTGCATCTTTTGAAAAAAATAAAATAAATTAAAAATAAATAAATAAATAAATAAATAAAAAATCACAACAGTGACAAAATGTCTCATTTTGCTGTCAAACTGTTTATAAGCCTCCTGGCTCTCTGTATGACTGGTGCTACTGGACACTGAAAATATTGTATTGTAAAATTTACCTCCACTTTAATGAGCCAGTATATTATGATGTGGGATGTGGTGCACTGCTGGACCAGCCTCACTGTCCCTGACCTGTTATAGGCAGAATCTGTTCATTTGAAGCATTTCACAGCATTTACCTCTAAAGCTTTTTTCTTATTTTCGCATAACCTAAAACTTTTAAGAAGCCCACGTGTGTGGACAAAGAATACAAAAGTGTATAATCTTTAATAAAGTTAGCCTAATATAATATTGTTTTCAATGCTGAAGCAAACATGATTTTGTTTTAGTCTATTCATTTAATACAACGCGACAGCGCGCTCTGAGGTGAAGCGCACCCACAGTTACTGTAATCCCTCATCTCACCTTTCACTCATGATACTGTAGGTGTAAAGTTATTAAACCGGTTTCGCTGCTGGGGTAATTCACAGAATTGGGGTTTTTAAAACAAATTAACAAGACCCGAGCAGACGTCTCTGCCTAAAATGTATTTCGCCAGCAAAAGATAAACATAAATAGAAAAATAAACATAGGTAGATATGTAGTAGATAAAATGTTTAATGGTACCAATTAAATCAGACTTCATAGTTGGATTTGATACTTTGAGTGTAATTCATAAATTTACACACATACACATTGATTTATACACATTGCGCAGCTCTTTCTCGAAATAGAGGCGCTGACGGGGCGGGGGGGGGAGGGGTTCTGAACAATTCAGTGTAGAAAGGCTCAGGCAGGCAGAGTAGGCGACGCTCTCAGCTCAAGACCCTGATGGGTCCAGGTTGCGATGGCTCCCCCAAGGGTTTCAGCATGGGCCTCCTCCTCGGCACCCGCAACCAGGAGCCACGAGCTTGGCTCCACTTAAAAAGGAGTGGCTGGATGCGAGCCGGCGTGAGGCGGTCTGACATCCGAGTCGAGTCTCATATGATGCCCAGATAAGAGGTGACGCATGGAGGTATGAGCACACTCTTCTTGCCATCAGCTGTAACCCCAGAACTCTCTGTCATCGAGAACTGGGTCTTGGTCTACCATTTCTGCAGAGTGGGCAAGAAACAGCCAATCATCGATGTAATTTTAGGATTCTGATACCTGACAGACAAAGTGGGGCTAGGGCCTTTTGTGAAGGTGCAGAGTGACAGAGTTAGGTACACCCGATACTGGTACGCCTCGCTCCCAAAGGCAAACCTCAGGAACTTCTAAAGTAGAGGAAGGATGAAAACGTGGAAGTACTCGTCCATTAAGTCTATCTTGACGAACCGCCCAGTCGCCCAGGCGGATCTGGGTCACGACATGCTTGAGCGTTAGCATTTTCAACTTGAACTTCCTCAGACTGTGGTTCAGAACTCACAGGTCCAGAATGAGGAATCCTTTGGGTAGCCTCCTTCGCCAAGAGAGCCTTCACCTCCTCTTCCATCACCTAAGACTGCTTAAGTTTTACGAGTGTACGTAGTACACTGTTGAATTATGGTGGGGGGGCTTCTGAACTGAATCCTGTAGCCCTCTCCCACTGTATGCAGAACCCACTGTGACACATCTGGAAGAGCTTTTCAATTGTTCATGTGTTCTACAAGAGGAACATCCCTGAAGAGACTGTTTGGGGGCTCCAAAGAGCGTCTCGGGTTACTTTGCTGTAACCCTGTTCCCTGAAAAGGCGGGAACGAGATGCTGCGTGAAAATGCTATGGGAACATCTTGTCATGTTGCTGGTTGTGAAGCATGTGTGTACCAAACACGCCAAATTTTTGGCTTTTATAACCTCGGTCAGGTGACGTCATCTGATAGGACGCACCTGCAGGTTATAAATAGGAGTGAACCGGAAACATTCCTCAGATTGATTTGTCTGAACGGACGTCCGGTCACATAGGCAGTCCGGCATTGGGACGCAGCATCTCGTTCCCGCCTTTTCAGGAAACAGGGTTACAGCAAAGTAACCCGAGACGTTCCCTTTCAAAGGCTACACTCAATGCTGCGTGAAAACGCTATGGGAACGAGAATGCCAACGACGCCGCACTGCAAGTGTCTGGACTCCAAGGTTGTGTAGCGTGTGCGCACAAGGCCAAGAGGGTCTCAGAACTATGTCTGGGTAGCTGACTCGAGGACCCGTGGGCCCGGAGTAGCATGAACATCCAAACTATAAATGTAATAAATGTGTGCGGAGAGGACAACCCTCCGTGTCACACACTTGCTGCAGGAGAATACCTCTTGCTAGTGCAATAGATGAGGCGATCCCCCTGGTTGAATGAGCCCTGATTCCTAGAGGCGAAGTGAGCCCACGCGCCTCATAGGAGAGGGCAATAGCCCAGTGTAGTGGGGGCCACCCCCCGTTGCGGCCCCAGACCATGTAAAAGCTGCTTTGACTTACGCCACTAGCTGATGCGGTGGACGTAAATCTGAAGAGCACGTACTGGACAAAGTAAGTGAAGTCTTTCCTGCTCCGAAGCTGTAAAGGCGGAGGACAGAAGGCTTCAAAACAATAGGATGCATATTGGCAAATGTGTGCGGAGAGGACCAACCCTCCGCGTCCCAGACTTGCTGCAGGGGAATACCTCTTGCTAGTGCAATTGATGAGGCGATTCCCCTGGTTGAATGAACCCTGATTCCTAGAGGCGAAGTGAGCCCACGCGCCTCATAGGAGAGGGCAATAGCATCTCTCACGCCGCTTGCGGCTTCAAAACATGTAAAAGCTGCTTTGACTTACGCCACTGGCTAATGCGGTGGACGTAAATCTGAAGGGCACGTACTGGACACAGTAAGTGAAGTCTCTCCTGCTCCGAAGCTGTAAAGGCGGAGGACAGAAGGCTTCAAAACAATAGGATGCATATTGGCAAATGTGTGCGGAGAGGACCAACCCTCCGCCCTCACAGACTTGCTGCAAGGGAATACCTCTTGCTAGTGCAATTGATGAGGCGATTCCCCTGGTTGAATGAGCCCTGATTCCTAGAGGCGAAGTGAGCCCACGCGCCTCATAGGAGAGGGCAATAGCTGTCCGATCCTCTTAGAGAGGTAACACCATTTAGAAAAACCATCTTAGAATAGTCTTAATTACGCTGGCTGGAAGACCAGCTTGACTTAGAGTCAGAGAGTAGTAAAGGGGACATTTGCTGATCTTGAGAGGCAAAGAGGTCCACCTCTCAACCCGAAACCGCTTCGCTCCTCTCCGTGAGACGGCACACGACGCGCTGGTCATCGGAGACTCCATTGTCCGGCACGTGCGTGCTACCACAGCTAAAGGTAAGGCGTACACGCGCTGTTTACCTGGTGCACGTGTTCTTGATGTCGCTGCACAGGTGCCTGCGGCCCTGAGGAAGAACATTCGAGCTGTGGTTCTCCATGCTGGCACCAACGACATCAGGCTGAGGCAGACGGAGATCCTAAAGAAGGACTTCAGGAGCCTGGTTGAGAAGGTCCGCAGCACATCACCCACGACAAAGATCGTCGTATCTGGACCACTTCCGACATTTCAGAGAGGAATCGAGAGGTTCAGTAGATTATTTGCCTTCAATGAATGGTTACAATCTTGGTGTCAACAACAGAGATTACCCTTTGTTGATAACTGGAATGTTTTCTGGGAGCGTCCTAGGCTCTACCGCACAGATGGCCTGCACCCTAGCAGAGCTGGAGCAGCGGTCTTCTCTGACAACATCTCCAGGACATTACGAACCATCTGACTTGCGGTAAGTCATACCTCAGATTCTTTAGATATCAGCCACAATACAACCCACCATACTAATAGACGCACACACATAGCTTGTACTATAGAAACTGTGTCTATTCCCCGATTAGTGAGAAAAAAGAATAAATTCGTTAAATCCAGCCGAAACAATCTGGTAACCATTAAACCAGAAAAAGCCCAAATAAGTAATCGAAGTCTACCTCTAAAGTTTGGACTTCTCAACATTAGATCCCTTACGCTAAACCAACCGTCTGCTAGCTGCATAGAGTCGTCACTCAGGGTTCACTCTATTGAGACTGTGTCTGTTCCCCGAGCTAAAAACAAATTTAGAAAGACTCAGAAAGTCTGTTTTAGTAATTTAATTAGCATAAAGACCACAAACTTGGATCAGACTGAATGCGCAACCGGCACCTCTGATCTGAAGCTAGGACTGTTAAATATTAGATCTCTCGCATCTAAAGCAGTTATAGTTAATGAAATTATCACAGATCAGGAGTTTGATATACTCTGTTTAACAGAAACCTGGATTAAACAGGACGAGTATGTAGCTCTAAATGAAGCTAGTCCTCCTGGATACAGCTACATACACCAGCCTCGGTTAACTGGTAGAGGAGGAGGCGTCGCAGTTATTCACAATGATAATTTGACTATTGTACAAAAACACGGACACAAATTTAATTCATTTGAAATTCTTTATAGTAATATAAGTGTATTTAACTATATTAAGTCAGCTCAGTCGATCCCGCTAATTGTCATTTACAGACCTCCAGGGCCGTACTCGGAATTTCTTAGTGAATTTGCAGATTTCCTCTCAAACCTAGTCATTTCTGTAGACAAAGTGTTAATTGCTGGAGATTTTAATATTCATTTTGAAAACCCAGAAGACCCTCTGAGAACTGCATTTATGTCTATACTGGACTCGGTAGGAGTAAATCAGTGTGTAGTAGGACCCACTCATAAAGCAGGTCACACTTTAGATTTAATAATATTATTTGGATTAAGTATAAGAAATTTATTCACAATACCACTATCTGAAGTTATCTCAGATCACTATCTTGTCTCATTGCAAGTGTGTCACAATAATAATGTACACACAGCGCCGCGCTACCGTATGAAACGTACATTCACATCAACTACCAAACAGAGTTTTATCAGTAATCTCCCAGAGTTCCCAACTTCGATTAGATCACCGTCTGACCCCACAGAACTCGATCAGGCGACTGAATATTTAGAGTCGACATTTCGCTATACCCTAGATAATGTAGCTCCAGTCAAAAGAAAAATTATTAGAGATAAAAAACTTGCTCCCTGGTATAACGATCACACGCGCACTTTAAAACAGACCGCTCGGAAATTAGAACGTAAATGGCGTCAAACTAAATTACTAGTATTTCAAATAGCATGGAAGGAGAGCATCCTGAACTATAGAAAAGCTCTTAGTGTAGCTAGATCAACATATCTCTCCACTCTTATAGAAGAAAATAAAAATAATCCTAGATTCTTATTTAATGCTGTAGCCAAATTAACCAGAAATAAGACCACTGCAGAAATCTCCACAACAACATCATGCAATAGTGAGGACTTCATGAACTTTTTTAATAATAAAATTGTAAATATTAGGCATAAAATTGAGGTTTTGAAACCGAACAATGTAATTGATGCAGATGTTAATCTAGCCATGTCAGACCAGAACCTAGAATACTTTACTCCCCTTGAAGAGAATGAACTAATTTCACTCATCTCTTCTTCAAATTCATCAACCTGTATATTAGATCCTGTACCGACACATTTTCTTAAACAGATAGTACCAGCAATAATAGAACCCCTGTTGAGAATAATTAATTCTTCACTCAGCATTGGATATGTTCCAAAATCTTTTAAATTAGCAGTTATCAAACCAATAATTAAGAAACCTGACCTCGACCCCTGTCAGCTGTCCAGTTACAGACCAATATCAAACCTCCCCTTTATCTCTAAGATCCTGGAAAAGATAGTAGCAGAGCAGCTATGCTCATATATACATAGGAATGGCATACATGAACTGTATCAGTCAGGATTTAGGCCTCATCACAGTACAGAGACGGCGCTCGTTAAAGTAGTAAATGACATTCTATTGGCCTCTGATCAGGGTTGTGTAACTATGCTTGTATTACTTGACCTCAGTGCAGCTTTTGACACTGTTGATCACGCTATTCTTCTTCACAGATTAGAAAATGTAGTGGGAATTAAGGGTACAGCCCTCTCCTGGCTCAGATCCTATCTGACCCATCGTTATCAGTATGTAGACTTAAATGGTGATTATTCTGCATGTTCTCTAGTGGAGTTTGGCGTTCCGCAGGGTTCAGTTTTAGGTCCACTGCTTTTTTCCCTTTACATGCTTCCTCTGGGCAACATAATCCGTAAGCATGGTATTAGTTTTCATTGTTATGCTGATGATACACAGTTATATGTCTCAGCAAAACCTGATGAGAAAAAACAGCTTACTAAAATTGAGCAATGTGTGCAGGACATAAGAAATTGGATGCTAACTAACTTCCTTCTGCTAAATCCGGATAAGACAGAAGTTCTAGTCATAGGACCGCATACAGCTAGGAGTAAAATTTTAGATCATACCGTAACTTTAGATGGCCTTTCTGTTCCATCAAATGCAACAGTGAAAGACCTTGGTGTGATTATTGATTCCAGCCTTTCATTTAAAGCACATGTAGATAATATTACCAGGATAGCATTCTTTCACCTCAGAAATATTGCCAGAATAAGAAATTTATTGTCGCTAAACGACGCAGAAAAACTAGTTCATGCTTTTATCACCTCTAGGTTGGACTATTGTAATGCCTTACTGTCTGGTTGTTCAGCTAGATGCATAAATAAGCTTCAGCTAGTCCAAAATGCAGCAGCGAGAGTCCTCACCAGAACCAGAAGATATGAGCACATCACCCCTATCTTATCTTCACTCCATTGGCTCCCTGTGAAATTTCGCATTGATTTTAAAATACTACTCTTGACATATAAAGCATTAAATGGTCTCGCGCCGCAGTACCTGAGCGAACTGCTAGTGTCTTACGATCCGCCACGCCTACTTCGATCAAAGGATGCAGGCTGCTTGTCAGTACCGCGTATTATGAAAAATACAGCTGGGGGCAGAGCTTTCTCTTACAAAGCCCCAAAGTTATGGAATAGTCTTCCAAATAGTGTTCGGGACTCAGACACAGTCTCAGTGTTTAAGTCCAGGCTAAAAACCTATTTATTTAGCCGAGCATTTTTATAAATAGATTTGCCATAGGTAAAGGAGCCGATCTGGGGGACTCATGGACGTAGAGTATTATGGTAAACTGGTATGTTTGGATGCTGTCTTCCTCACTCTCATTGATCACTCAGGTTTGCTGACGGTGAGGTGATTGTTTGCTTTACATGTCAGGAAGCCCTCATGTTTGTGTTTCCTTCTGGCTCCTCCCTTTTAGTTATGCTGTCATAGTTAGTCCTGCCGGAGTCTCTGCTTGCACGCTACAGTTAATATACATTCACATTATACATTGTATGACTGTGACCATACCTAACTGCCATCTCTCCTCTTCTTCTCTTTCCCCCCCTCTTTCTTTTTCCTCTCTCCTCCTGTCCCCCCCTTTCACTCTTTCTCTCTCTCTCTGTCGAGCTACACATGTCGTTCCTGAGCTGCCAGTGATCCAGACTCCCTCTGCCCTCCGGACCTGTCTGACCCATCCTGGTGCCCCGCTTCTGGCTGAAGATCTCGTCACATGGATGCCCCGTGTGTCTCTCTGGGATGCGTCTGGTGTCTGGGAATGATTCTCTCTACCTAGAAAATGGTTCTGGCCTTGACTGGTGTTGGCAACTGTTTCTCTGGGGACTTGACAGTTCGATAGTTCATGACTGGAACTTCTTACAAGTCTACCTGGGTCTTCAATAACTACCTGGACTCCATATTAACATCAATTAACATCAGCTATTATAGCTGAACTGCCTCCCACCCTACACACTGTATAAATGCAGATCATTTACTGCTTTTTGTTTCACCCAAATGAGGATGGGTTCCCTGTTGAGTCTGGTTCCTCTCAAGGTTTCTTCCTCTTACCATCTCAGGGAGTTTTTCCTTGCCACTGTCGCCCTCGGCTTGCTCACCAGGGACAAACTGACCATTTTGATTCATACAAATTCACATTTCATACAAACCTAAATAATTCTTTTGACTATGTAAAGCTGCTTTGCGGCAATGAAAATTGCTAAAAGCGCTATACAAATAAAATTGAATTGAATTGAATTGAATCCACCTACGCTACATGAAATTTTCCCAGAATGTAAATCGCCCTGAGGGACAGGAATCTGGTGCGCTAGCTATTTAGCGGCGCGAGCACAGTCCGCCCTGGCGATTAATAGTTAATAACTATGGCGACTGCCATAGTGTTGTCCACCCGCACTAGGACATGGTAGTCTCAACTGCTGGAGGAAGTGCTTTAGGGCCTGAAATAGAGCCATGATTTTGAGGCAATTTATGTGCCGCGCAAAAAGATGGCCTCTCCAGCTACCTTGGGCTGGACGGTCATTTAAGACAGCACCCCAGCCCATGAGGGAAGCGTCTGTCGTTAGCATCTGCGACGACAAGACGAACTTAGAGTGGGACCCAGAGTCAGAAACCGGGGTCTGAACCACATAGGAAGGGTACGAAGCACCTGGCGCGTAGCCCTTATTGGGGATTGGCCCTAGAGTAAAATCCCCTGGTTCTTAGCCACAACTGAAATGCTCTCATGTGCAGAAGGTCCAAAGGTGTCACCGTGGATACAGCTGCCATGAGAGCTAAGGTTTTTGAAAGTGATGGTCACTTTCTGGTCTAGCTTGATTTCCTTAACGGTGTTGAGAATGGATTCGACATGAGCGGGAGACAGCTGTGCCCGCTTACGCTCAAATTCCATGTGACACCCAAAAATTTTGTCCTCTAAACAGGAAAGAGCATGCTCTTATGGCATTGGATCTCAATCCTAGGAAACAAAGATTAGCTAGAACGACATGCTGATGTCGAAGCGCTAGCTACTGAGACTGGGCCAGCCAGTCATGTAATTCAATACAGATGCTCTGGAGTTGTAAGAGCCAGAACTACATCCATGTATTTTGTGTATGTGCGGGTGAAAAAGCTAGACCAAATGGAAGGACCTGATACTGGTAAGCTTCGCCCCCGAAAGCGAACCTCAGGAACCTCCTGTGTTGTGGCAATATTTCCATTGATTTATTTTTAGATAGCGGTAAAGCCTATGGAAGTGGAGACCACGCCATTGAAACCCGGAGGGTGATGTGAGAACTGAATCCTGTAGTTTCTCTGTACAGTGCTTAGTACCCAAGGAGATATACTTGGCAGTAGCTTCCACGCTGCCAGTTTCTCAGAAAGGGGCAAAGCTCAGCGGCTTGGTTAAACAGGGGGGATGTTAGATGTTCGGTTCCTGAAACACGGCAGGAAAAACCCGAAGAACTAACATTTTATTGGAGATTGGAGTTGCCCGAAACACCAGTGGTGGCGGAGCAAGAACACCAACCTCCTGGGGGTGCCAGGGAGAACACTTCATTCTTTAAAAGGAATTCTGCGTGCCTCTCCCCATTGGGGGGCCACCCCCCACGGTCCTGGGCACATGAACCTCAGGGCTTCTTTGTGAAGACAATATGCCAGTCTGACCTCTTTTGAGGCGGATTGCGTGACGCACCCCAATCTTGCGAGGGGGTGCCCAGCTCAAAAACACTCTCCTTGTGTGTTTCATGCCTCGCAACAGTCAGACCCGGTCGAGACTGGGTGGCCGACAGTCCCGACTCTTGAGCAAGGCGGGGAAGGAATTTCCTGAAGGCTTGTTATATAACTTCGCCTCATGAACCTAGTGGCGACCGAGTTAACGACATCGCCAAGTAGGCCGGGAGGCGAGATGAGGCATTGAGGAGGAATACACGATCCTTCTCCTTAATGCCCCTGAGATTCAACCACAAGTGCCTCTCCGCGGAGACCATAGCAGCCAAATAACGGCCGATAGCACAAGACGTCTGCTTTGTTGCACGAAGAGACAAGTCTGTGGCCCGGCGTAAATCCGATACGCCTTACCTTGCAGAGGCTCTCAAGTCTCTCAGCAGGTCAGCCTGATAGGCGTGCAAAACCGCCATGGTGTGCAATGCGCCAACCTGACCTGCTGCCTGCCATTGAAGCAGTAAAGTGTAGAGATCGCCCTCCGATATGGATTATACACACGGAGGGACATCTCGTTTAAACTCTGCCATTATCGGTGAGTTAAACAATTATTTTTGCTGGTTAGACACACACGCTCACAACTAGGTGAAGACAAGAATCTGAGGAATGTTTCCGGCTCACTCCTATTTATAACCTGCAGGTGCGTCCTATCAGATGACGTCACCTGACCGAGGTTATAAAAGCCATTTTGGCGTGTTTGGTACACACATGCTTCACAACCGGCAACATGACAAGATGTTCCCATAGCGTTTTCACGCAGCATCGAGTGTAGCCTTTGAAAGGGAACTAAGTGGAGCCAAGCTCGTGGCTCCTGGTTGCGGGTGCCGAGGAGGAGGGGTAACGGCCACATGGGCCGATGAACGCTGAAACCCTTGGGGGAGCCATCGCAACCTGGACCCATCAGGGTCTTGAGTTGAGAGCGTCGCCTACTCTGCCTGCCTGAGCCTTTCTACACTGAATTGTTCAGACCCCCAACACCCTCAACCCACCCCGTCAGCGCCTCTATTTCGAGAAAGAGCTGCGCAATGTGTATAAATCAATGTGTGTGTGTGTGTAAATTCTACGGGAACGTCTCTAGGGTTACGTCTGTAACACCAGTTCCCTGAAGGGGAACGAGACACCACATCACCTTGCCTCACATACGTGAGCTTCAGAAGCTGTAGAAGGTTTGTCTGACACCTATTTATACCCTTTCGCATGCTAACGTCAGATGCGGCTACGTCGCTGTTGCGATGACGTTGTAACTGTAAAGTTGATTAGATATGTCTTCAAGACATGGTTTTTGGAAGCAATCCCCTAAGCTGTCACTTTGTGACACAGCGTCTCGTTCCCCTTCAGGCAACTGGGGCTACAGACGGAACCCTAGAGACGTTTTGTGAGTAATAAAATGTGATGAATTTTTTTTCTATTAATATCTTTTAACTTCTAAGATGAAATGTTTAGCAGCAAAAAGAAGGGGAAAAATCCCTAATCATCCATAGGCAACGTTTTACCAGGAGGGAATTTACCAAAAATCTGCATGGATACTAGAATGCATTTATGGCCCAAGTAAGAAAACCTCTTCAGGTAACAAGTCTGATGCTCTGAAAGAAAAGAGAGAGAGAGAGAGACAGAGAGAGAGTCCACAACGATAGATGCAAATGGAATTAACAGAAATTACAAACTGGACTTAATATAATACAAAAAACATCTGATCCTAAAAAGATTTTACCTTGATTGTTTGTTAAATGCTTCACTGCAAGAGACACCGTGAGAAAAAACAACTCAGAAACATAACACATCGCAAGACATATATAAAAGTTATAAAAACTGAATTAGTAAGTATTTTACAATCCATTCACAATACTTAACTTACTGACTTAAATTTCCTTTTGTAAAATAATAGTGAACTTCTCGGGTGGAAAAATTGTAATTCATTTGGCACAAAGTCTTACCCAGAGTGTTCAAAGTGTTCTTATCGTAGTGACTGTAGCAGTTTCTCACTATCCTATTTAAGGAAGTTTTGATCCAGCAAAGCATGTAACCTTAATACAGTATTAAAAAGAAAAATACATAAAAAAAACATCTTCTCTTTTCAAACATTTAAATCTTTACAAAATTACATTAAAATCAGTTTACTGGAAAAATCTTGATTGTTGTCACCCAGAAAAGCCTCCAGAACACACACTAGAATGACACAAACACAAAAACACAACACTGTCAGAAGGTGTTAATTAATTCTCCATCACAGCAGCCATGACAGTACTACCATGGTACATGACTGGTACGTTATTGTTTCCATAGCAACGGTTCTTTTACAATGAACACTCAACATTAACAAAAATACACGTGTAGTAGTTAATATTATGAGCATTTATTAAGGAGTCTCCAGTGTCAGAGCTTTGTAAAAGTCAGAGCTAAAGCTATAACTGTAAGTCTCTGTAAGGAGTTTACACCTGTTTGTGGTTTCTCAGTAACGTAAAACGCTGTGATTGTTTTCCTTATAAACTTTAAGAGAGAATAAAAGAGAGACTGGTAAGGGAACAAGGGTTTATAGCTGCTATAATGTAAGTGATAACAGGAACACACTTTACTGATAATGTCATGTTTCATGAAAAGCCGTAAGTATGATGCATCATTTATTAATGTTAAGATATTGTAATTATTTTTGTGGCAAAACACCATCAGCACACATTGTTTGTTATTTATGCAGCAGGTTTCTTAATTTAGTGCAAATGAGCTCTACATTAACCAGTCGAAGGTTATACCAAGCATACAGAAAGTAAGATATATAAACATATGTATGTATAAAATACTTTACTTATGGCTTCGATGGGGTCTTCATTGGGCTTTTTGAGACAATGCATCGACTCCATGAATTTCTGCATAGCCTCCTCTGTTAGAAAGGTAAACACACTTATTACACAATACACCTTTACGGAAATTAATTCTTTTTATCAAAAAAATTAGTTTAGCAGGAATTGTTGCCACAAAAGTTCGCCAGTATTTTTCATTTTACAGCAGAAAACACTGAAAAATGACAATCAGCTTATAAGCAGAGAGTGCGGCAGTGAAGAGCTGGCGTGCGCTGAATACAAGTCCGGTCTGTGGAGGATAATCAAGACCGTGATCGTGCGTGGTTTAAAGCTGAGAATTCAAATACACTCTGTGATCCTGAATCGTGGTTATGAAACTTGAGTGAGAGTCGATAACCGGAAATCCGAAAAAGCAGTAATCCAAAACGTGAAACGTGAGCAAGGTCCGTGAAACAGAGCGTAGGTCGAGATCCAAAAGACAAAGCAGAGAAGAATGCTGGAAAATTGGGCAAGAGGGCACACAATCTGGTGAGAGGTGGTGGTTTTCAAAAGAGTTATAGAGCAAAATAATGAATGAAATGAAGAACAGGTGTGCTGAGCCGGTAAATGAGGCGGCAAAATTAAAGCAGTGAGCTGTAATGTGGAACGGAGTTGCTCATGGCTTGGCTTGAGCCCCCCAACACGGATGCCACCAGGCATTCTAGAGGGTGCCTCTGGGTGAAGGTTGTGGAAATCCGTGATGAGGGGGTTGTCCAGGATGAATCTGTCAGGAACCCAACTTCTCTCCTCAGGCCCGTAACTTCCCCAGTCCATGACCCCTTTTCCAATGCTCTGGTTCCTGTGCCGGTTCCGTGCCGGTTCCCAATTTTGGAACCAGTGCCACGCTTTTCCACAGAAAAAAATTTGTGCCGGTGCCCTAAAATAAGCACCGAAGCACTCTGCTGGTCTAGTTGCGAGAACCTGTGACATCACGAGCGGTGGGCGGAGTTATAGGGAGCGTAAAAAAAAAAATGACGGAGACCCAAAGTCCATTAATGTGGAGCGAAACAAAAGCCCTTTTGGCATTTTGGACATTCGCCGAGATTCAGCAGAAATTGGAAAGTGCTTTAAGAAAAAAAAAAGTGTATGAAGAAATAAGAGAAGAACTAATATTCGCAGGCTTCACATGAACAACAGACCAAATAGTAAATAAGGCAAAAAAAAAAAAAAAACAGAAGAAAGACTTTCAGCGGTTATAACACGTCGAATAAGCTGCTTTTGGATACTGAAATACATTTTCATACTAGTTTTCATACTAGTGTAAATGGCACCAGCAGCAGTGCAGTGGAAATGAGGTACATGAGGTACTGAAGGCTGTGGCCACTGCGGCGAGACTTAAGAAGTCTTTGGACAGTAAAAGCTTCGCCGCCATCTATGAGCCGAGGTGGTGGGGGAGGGTGGGGCTGTGGTGCAAGAGGGCAAGGTGCCAATCTGCTGATCTGGGAGACATGAAAAGTGGGGTTGACTTGACGCATGAACAAGGGGAAGGCCAGTCTGACTGAACACGGGTTGACGAACCTTGGCGAGAGTTTTTTTGGATGTTGTCTTGAGAGGCAGTTCACGTGTGGACAGCATGACTCTTTGGCTGATCCGGTACTTGGGGGCCGCAGAAAGATGGCGGTTAGCCTAATGCTGAAAGGTAATCACTGGGCTGTTTAGCTAAGCACGAGTCCGTCACCATGTGTTTTTACAGTGGCGGACAAAGGCTTGGGCTGACGGGACTGTAGTTTCCTCCTCCTAAGTGGGGAACTGTCGCAAGAGAGCGTCAGGGTTAGCGTTCTTGGAATCTGGGCAATTGGACAATGTGAAATTAAATCTAGAGAAGAATAGTGACCAGCATGCCTGGTATGAGTTAAGCCTCTTGGCTGACTTGAGATACTATAGGTTTCTGTGGTCCATTCATACGAGGAATGGGAGGTCAGCTCCCTCCAGCCAGTGTCTCTACTCGTCAAAGGCGAGTTTGATTTAGAAGAAGATTACGTTCTCCGATGTCGTAGTTGCGCTCAGGGGATGTGAGTCGACGAGAAAAGAATGCATATGGATGAAGCTTATTATATTTTAGGGACCTTTGAGAGAGAACAGCTCCGACTCCTGTTTTAGAAGCGTCCAACTCTACGATGAATTAATGAGAGGGGACTGGAAAGACAAGAATGGGTGCTATGGTGAAACGATGCTTGAGATCGTTGAATGCTTTCTCAGCTGCTGTGCTCCACTGGAAGGGAGTCTTTGTCAATGTGAGTGATGTAAGCGGAGTTGCCACCATGCTATAATTTCTAATGAAGCATCTGTAGAAGGTAGCGAAGCCCAGAAAGTGTTGGAGTTCTCGTCTAGATGATGGTGGTGGCCAGTCAGTGACCGCTGTTAGTTTAGTTAGATCCATCTAAATGCCCGGATGGAGAGATGAGGTAGCCTAAGAATAATGTGGATTCTTGGTAAAATTCACACTTTTTTTGGCTTTAAAATACAGTTTGTTCAACAGCAGGAACTGCAGTACGTGACGTACATGTGCTCTGTGTTCCTTTAGTGAACGGGAGAAAATCAGGATGTCATCAAGGTAGGCAAAAACAAAGATTAGAAAGTTTAGGAAGTCCCGAAGGACATCGTTGATCAAAGTTTGAAAAACTGCTGGGGCGTTGGTTAGGCCACAGTCTACCAAACTACTTATAAAGGCCAGTGGGGGTTTTGGAGGCTGTCTTCCACTCGTCGCCTTCCCTGATCCGGACTAAATCGTAACCATTCCTCAGGTCCAGTTTTGTAAAGAGGCGGGCATCTTGCAGTAGCTCAAAGGCTGTAGACATCAAGGGGAGTGGGTATCGATTCTTGACTGTGATTTCATTGAGTCCTCTGTAATTTATGCAGGGGCGAAAGGACTTGTTTTTTTTCTCTACGAAAGACAATTAATTTTAATTAAATTTTATATGTATCCCGATTTTAACAATTGTCATTGTCGCAAAGCAGCTTTACACAATCAAAAGAATTATTTAAGTCTGTATGGAACTGGCAGATGTCCTTACCGACATCTACAAAATCTCTCTGAGCAGCGCCGTCGTTTCCACGTGCTTCAAGGCCACTACCATCGTTCCTGTGCCCAAGACGTCTACCGTCCCGTTGCACTTACAACCATCATCATGAAGTACTTCGAGCGGCTCGTCATGAGACACATTAAGACCCTGCTGCCCCCCTCACTGGACCCACTGCAATTTGCGTACCGTCCTAACCGCTTAACGGACGACGCCATCTCCACTAAACTCCATCTTGCACTTACACACTGGGACATTAAGGACACATAAGTTTGAATACTGTACATAGATTTTAGCTCAGCATTTAACACTATTATCCCCCAACAACTGATCGGGAAGCTGAACCTGTTGGGCCTGAAGACCTCCCTCTGCAACTGGATCCTGGACTTTCTAACCGGAAGGCCTCAGTTAGTACGGATCGGGAACTGCACCTCCAGCACCACCACACTGAGCACTGGGGCCCCACAAGGCTGTGTGCTCAGTCCCCTGCTGTTCACACTGCTGACTCACGACTGTGTAGCAACACACAGTTCGAATCACATCATCAAGTTCGCTAATGACACGACCGTGGTGGGTCTCATTAGCAAGAACGACGAGTCAGCATACAGAGAGGAAGTGCAGAGGCTAACGGACTGGTGTGAAGACAACAACCTGTCTCTAAATGTTGACAAGACAAGGGAGATGGTTGCTGACTTTAGGAGGACACAAGGCGACCATTCTCCGCTGAGCATCAACGGCTCCTCTGTGGAGATCATCAAAAGCATCAAATTCCTGAGCGTCCATCTGGAGAGGGGCCTCAGCTGGTCCCTTAACACCTTCTCCCTGCACAAGAAAGCCCAACAGTGTCTCTTCTTTCTGAGATGACTGAGGAAGGCCCAGCTTCCACCACCGATCCTGACCACCTTCTATAAAGGAACTATCGAGAGCATCCTGAGCGGCTGCATCACTGTCTGGTTTGTGAATTGTGCCCTACAGCGGATAGTGAGGACAGCAGAGAAGATCATCAGGGTCTCTCTCCGATCTAAAGACATCCACACCACACGCCACATCCGCAAAGCCAACAGCATTTTGGCTGATCGGACACACCTCTCTCACACACACTTTACACTCCTGCCATCTGGAAAAAGGTACCGATGCATTTGGGCACAAACATCCAGACTGTGCAACAGTCCATAAGCCGTCCGTCTTTTCAACAATAAAGGACTGGACTTATAAACACACACACACACACACTCACACACACACAAACATTATCACTCAGCTTAACTCAACTACCTCAAAACAATGAGACTGAACTGACTAATTAACACAAGCGCAAACACACTGACCTACACTACCAAACTATCGTACACACCAACCTGTAACATCTCTTTTTTTGCACAATATTCATTACTGGATTACTTTTTGCACTAACTTTTTAAATCTTGCTGCTACTTTAAGGAACGTTTACTGGTTCTGCACTACCTCAACTCATCACCTCAACAACACAAAGTATTATGTTATGTTGTGTTTGTCACACCGTCACTTTGTTGCTCTTGTTTATTAAAATTTATGTTGTCAGGTCAATCTGTCTTGTCTCCACTAGCCAGCTAACTAGGCCTCTTAGTTAGCTAGTTTTAGCGCTTCTGTTAATTTATGTTGTAAATTTAGGTTGCATGTAGCACATTGGTCCTGGAGGATCGTTGTTTCGTTTCACTGTGTACTAACTGTATATGGTTAAAGTGATAATAAAGCCTACTTGAACTTGAACGTGAGTGTGCATAAATCAAAATGAGCAGATCGTCTCTGGTGAGCAAGCCGCGGGCGACAGTGGCAAGGAAAAACTCCCTGAGAGGGTAATAGGAAGAAACCTTGAGAGGAACCAGACTCAACAGGGAACCCAGGAATTGATTTGCATTTATACAGTATGTTAGGTGGCAGCCAGTTTAGCTATAACAGTTGATCTTAATTGATGTTAATATGGAGTCCAGGTAGTTATTAAAGACAATTGCAGTCTTGAACTATCAAGCAACCGCAGACACAAATTGGACACAAACAATCACCTCACCGTCAACAAACCTGAGTGATCAATGAGAGTGGGAAAGACAGCATCCAAACATACCAGTTCACCATAATACTCTACGTCCATGAGTCCCCCAGATCGGCCCCTTTACCCAAGACAAATCTATTTATAAAAATGCTTGATTAAATAAATAGGTTTTTAGCCTGGACTTAAACACTGAGACTGTGTCTGAACATTATATTGGAATTCCATAATTTGGGGGTTTTGTAAGAAAAAGCTCTGCCCCCAGCTGTAGTTTTCATAATACGCGTTACTGACAAGCAGCCTGCATCCTTTGATTGAAGTAGGCGTGGCGGATCGTAAGACACTAGCAGTTCACGGTGCGAGACCATTTAATGCTTTATATGTCAAGAGTAGTATTTTGAAATCAATGTAAAATTTCACGGGGAGCCAATGCAGTGAAGATAAGATAGGTGTGATGTGCTCGTATCTTCTGGTTCTAGTAAGGACTCTCGCTGCTGCATTCTGGACTAGCTAAAGCTTGTTTATGGATCTAGTTTAACAACCAGACAATAAGGCAATACAATAGTTCAACCTAGAGGTGATAAAAGCATGAACTAGTTTTTTTGCATCGTTTAGCGACAATATATTTCTTATCTTGGCAATATTTCTGAGGTGAAAGAATGCTATCCTGGTAATATCTACATGAGCTTCAAATGAAAGGCTGGAATCTATAATCACACCGAGGTCTTTTACTGTTGCAATCGATGGAACAGAAAGGCCATCTAAAATTACAGTGTGATCTAAAATATTACTTCTAGCTGGATGCAGTCCTATGACTAGAACTTCTGTCTTATCAGGATTAAGCAGAAGGAAGTTAATTAGCATTCAATCTCTTATGTCGTGCACACATTGCTTAACTTTAGTAAGCTGGTTTTTCTCATCTGGTTTTGCTGAGACATATAACTGTGTGTCGTCAGCATAACAATAAAAACTAATACCATGCTTACAGATTATGTTGCCTAGAGGAAGCATGTATAGGGAAAAAAGTAGTGAGCCTAAAACTGAACCATGTGGAACACCAAACTTCTCTAGAGAGCATGCAGAATAATCACCATTTAAGTCTACATGTTGATAACGATCGGTCAAATAGGATCTGAGGCAGGAGAGGGCTGTACCCTTAATTCCTACTACATTTTCTAATCTGTGAAGAAAAATACCATGATCAATGGTGTCAAAAGGTGCACTGAGGTTGAGTAATACAAGCATAGTTACACAACCCTGATCAGAGGCCAATAGGAGGTCATTTACTACTTTAACAAGTGCTGTTTATGTGCTGTGATGGGGCCTAAATCCTGTCTAATATAGTTCATGTATGCTATTCTATGTTGATATGAGCATAGCTGCTCCGCTACTATCTTTTCGAGAAGCTTAGAGATGAAGGGAAGGTTTGATATTGGCCTGTAATTGGACAGCTGACAGGGGTCGAGGTCACATTTCTGAATAATCAGTTTAATAACTGCTAATGTAAAAGATTTTGGAACATACCCAATGCTGAGTAAGGAATTAATTATTCTCAACAGGTGTTTTGTTATTGCTGGTACTATCTGTTATCTGGTATAGAATCTAATATACAGGTTAATGAATTTGCAGAAGAGATGAGTGAAATTAGGTTATTCTCGTCAAGGGGAGTAAAGTATTCTAGCTTCCGATCTGACATAGGTAGTTTTTTATCTGCATCAATTGCATTGTCCAGTTTCAAAACCTCATTTTAATGCCTGATATTTACAATTTTATTATTAAAAAAGTTAATAAATTCCTCACTATTGCACAATGTTGTTGTGAAGATTTCTGAAGTGGTCTTATTTGTAGTTAATTTGGCTATGGTATTAAATAAAAATCTAGGATAATTTTTTGTTATTTTCTATAAGAGAGGAGAGATACATTGATCTAGCTACATTAAGAGCTTTTCTATAATTCAGGATGCTCTCCTTCCATGCTATTTAAAATACTAACAATTTAGTTTAATGCCATTTTTGTTCTATTTTCCGAGCTGTCTGTTCTAAAGTACGTGTGGTCGTTATACCAGGAAGCGAGTTTTTTATCTCTAATAATTTTTTTTTAACTGGAGCTACATCATCTAAGGTATAACGGAACGTTGACTCTGAATATTCAGTCTCCCGATCGAGTTCTGTGGGGTCAGAACAAAATCCAGTCAAAGTTGTTAACTCTGGGAGATTACTGGTAAAGCTCTGCATGGTATTTGATGTGAATGTACGTTTAGTATGGTAGCGTGGTGCTGCGCATACATTATCACTATAACACATTTTAATGGAGACAAGATAGTGATCTGATATAACTTCAGACAGTGGAATTGTGAATAAATTTCTTATCCTTATTTCGAAAGATATTATTAAATCTAAAGTGTGACCTGCTTTATGAGTGGATCCTACTACACACTGATTTACTCTGTCCTGAGTCCAGTATGGACAGAGTATCTTCTGGATTCTCAAAATGAATATTAAAATCTCCAGCAATTAGCTTTTTGTCTACGGAAACGACTAGATTTAAGAGGAAATCTGCAAATTCACAAAGAAATTTAGAATATGGCCTTGGAGGTCTGTAAATGATGATTATCGGAATCGACTGAGCTGACCTAATGTTTGTAGCTACACTTTATATGTTACTATAGAGAACTTTAAAATAATAAAATTTGTGTTCGTGTTTTTGTACGATAGTCAGATTATTATTGTAAATAATTGCGACGCCTCCTTACCAGTTAGCTGAGACTGGTGTATGTAACGGACTAGCTTCATTTAGAGCTACATACTCGTCCTGTTTAATCCAGGTTTCAGTTAAACAGAGAAAATCAAATTTCTGATCCGTGATAATTTTATTAACTATAACTGCTTTAAATGGGCTCTGGATTGTCACTGATTAACTAGGCCCTTTTGAGACTATGAGCTATACTACAAGAAATGAGAGCAGCACCTTCCCGAGTGGGATGGACACTGTCCCGCCCTAACAGCCCAGCTTTGCCCTCAAAGGTCTTCCAATTGTCTATGAAGCCCACGTTGTTTTCGGAGCACCATCTGGACATCCAGTGGTTCAGCGACCATAACCTGCTGTAAGCTATGTCTCCACGTCTCATTGGGATGGGACCAGAGCATATTACTTCATCGGACATCGTCTTCGCTAGTTTAAACACCTCTGTAAAGGTATCCTTACTAACCTCTGACTGACGAGTGTGTATATCATTAGCTCCAGTGTGTATCACTATCCTAGAGAACCTATTCTGTCCTAAAGCCCTAATATTAACTGCTATGTCCTGTGCTCTGGCTCCCGGAATACACCTAACCACTGCCGCTGGCGCCCGTAAAGGCCTAGCTAATTTCACGTGTCTCCGTATAGAGTCTCCTATAACCAGAGCTCTTTCAGGTTTCTCAGCGGGTGCATCACTGAGGAGAGCAAACCTGTTGGACACGTAAAGCGCAGAGGTGTGCTCCGGTGGGCTAGCCTTAGCAATAGCTTTGGCTGATCGAGTATGCCGCCGAGTCGTCGCCCACTTGCCCCGCTGTGAGGGCTCTAATGCTGGAGTCGGGGGCTGGTTATCTCTGCCTGTGGCACCCAGACTTTCCGCTACAGGATTAACACTGCTCTCATGCTCTCTAACCCTCTGCACATGGCGCAATCGTAATCGTAAATGAGGCTGAGCGGTGCACGATCGGAGGAAGTCTGCTGCCATCTAGTGCCTGCACATGGAAGGGTTGACTAAGTTGAACAGAGGGAGCTTAGTGATCATGGAGGCAGCTTTCAGGTTTTGATCTCCTTGAGTCTATGAGGGCGTTTAGGATGTAGGACTGGTTATCGTAGGTCAGAGTTATGGAAAACAATGGTCGTTGATCTGGGAATGAGCTAAGTGGGGGGGCCCCCTGTACTCCCAGAATTACCGGGGGCAACGAACTTTTAATGGGCAGGTTCATACTAGATGGCCTGCTTGACCACAGTAGAAGCAGGAGCCCTCGTCGCGGTGTCGATGACATTCCTTTAACGAGATACGAGTGTGACCAATCTGCATGGGCTCATGTGGGGTTTCAAGGGTTGGGGTTCTGGACCACTCATGGTCCACCTGATAGTGGGCATGTTTGCGAACGTCAATACATGTGGCAAGGTCCATGAGCTCTTGGATTGTGGAGGGAAGCTCTCGAGCTGCCAATTCATCCTTAATCGAAACCACCAGTCCATGGAGAAAAGCGTTAAAGAGCGCCTGATCATCCTAGCCACAAAAGGGGGCTAGGGTCCTGAAATCGATGGTGTTATTATGTACAGAGCAGGATACTTGGCTTAACTTGAGTAATGGCCTGCTGCCCCCCATTCCGTGGGGAAGGACGAAGCTTGCATTTCCAGTACAAGAGAGCATAAGCTGATCCATAATTGGCCAGATTATACTGTCACGGTCCGAGCAGGCGAGGTGGGTCCAAGCGCAGAGCGTGTATGGAAAACAGCGCCGGTTATCCTGTGATTAACTACTCGCTGATAGTTTTGTGACTGATAGGAGGCGCAGCGCAAGCTTTGAGCAGAAAGTGTGAGAGTAAAGAGCTGGCATGCGCTGAATGCAAGTCTGGTCCGTGGAGGATAATCGAGACCGTGAGCATGTGTGGTTTAGACATGGGTGTGACCTGGCGTACCGTGACACATACTGTAAGCTTTGCAAATAACTTTAAATTTAATTAATGCATAAAAATCAGTTTACTGTAAAAATCTTGAATGTTGAACATAAAAAGAGGCTTTTGGTCAGTTTTGTCCTCCTGTGTGTCTCCCAGAAAAGCTTCCACAAAACACACTAGAATAAAACAAACACAAAAACACAGCAATGATCAGAAACTGTTGATTATTTTTCTATCACAGCAGCCATTAAAGTACAGTAGTGCATGGTTTCTGCTTATTGTTTCATGGTGCTTTACTGCCACCTACAGGTCTCACTTTCACGCATATTTCTGTCTTTTTTAAATTTATAATCCAGATTTCCTTTTAAAAAAAAAAAAAGCCATTAAATGCTTCCTTTCCTGATTGGTGACCCCCCTTCCCCATTGTAAAAGACTTTTAATATTGCCTTCTACTCTGAATAGTCCTTGGATATTAACATGCTCATTCTAATATGTTATTGTTTACAGATTACACACATGTGTAGTAGTTGATATAATTAAGTTTTCTTTAGGAAGCTGTTTGTTCATTTATCATGTATGGAAGGAGTCTCCAGTATCAGAGCTTTGTAACAGTCAGTGTCATATTTCATGACCATCCATAAGTACAGTATCATGTATCATTCATTAAAAAGTGAAGACATTGTAATCGATGTTATCTTTAAATGATTTACAAATGCTGTTCGTTATTTATGCAGCAAATTTCTTGAATAAGTTCTATATTCGACAGTCAGAGTTTACATTAAGAACATAAGAAATGTAAAAAAATAAACTGCGTATAAATTCTTTACCTATGGCGTCGAAGGGGCTCTCATCAATCTCATTAAGACAATTCAAAATTAACTCAAAATCCATCAGCACAGCTTCACCTGTTATAAAAGTAAAGCGCACTTATGATTACATACAGTAACAAAATTAACCGAAAGATTTCTTCAGTTCCCTTTCAAAAGCTATACTCGATGCTGCGTGAAAACGCTATGGGAACATCTTACTGTGTTGCCGGTTGTGAAGCATGTGTGTATCAAACATGCCAAATTTTGGCATATATAACCTCAGTCAGGTGACGTCATCTGATAAAGTGCACCTGCAGGTTATAAATAGGAGTGAACCGGAAACATTCCTCAGATCTTTTTATCTTCAGGACCGCATTGTGATTGCGTGTGATGTGTGCAAGCGAATAAAAAAATATCAACTCACCGATATGGTGGAGTTTGTTAGAAGATCCGTACCGCCGCTCTTTCGGAGCGCGATTTCCACACCATGTAAACCAGCAAAATAAGGAAGTGTTTAACTCACCGATATGGCTGAGTTTCAAGCGAGATGCGTCTCTCTGTGTGATAAATCCATCCCGAAGGGGTGATCTCCACACTTACTGTCTCGATTAAGGTGCTTCGCGTGCGGCTCGCATTCTTTACAGAGAAGCTACGGGCCACGGCGCATTCCTGGGGCTTAAAACGCTGTGCATCCGGCAGAGGTGCGAGAGACTGATTTTCCTCTTTTCTTTCGTGTTCTCATCAGATCGGGAAATTCCTCCATCCGCTTCTTAAGCACGCCCTGGCGCTTCTTGTAAAATGGGCAGAATAGACATTTTCTCTTTCATCCGAAGAGATGGAAATAGCCTCCAAGCACTCAAAAAAATAAAATAAAAATAAAAAATTAGACGACAGGTTTCTTTTGGGTGGCTGGGGGACGGAGCCTCAATGATGCTCTCTCCCTTTCCTTAGCAACCTCCACGACGGGTTAACCATTTTATGGAGTAAGCTTTATTCATCCCGTGTTTTCGTGCCATCGACTTATTTATTTAAATATAGTTGGTGTGGAAGTGCAGGGTTATATGATGATGCCCCAGATAGAAGAGACGCTTCCAGGCTATCTCTCTCCTGAGACATCATCCTCCCTGGAAAGCTAACACTTCCTTTTCAGCTGTGTAGACTTTTATCTTTCCTGGAGGGAAAAGCTTTTTGGCAGCAGGTCAGGTTGGTGCTCCACTGCACATCATGACAATTTTGCAAGCCTACCAGGCTGACCGGCTGAGAGACTTGAGCACTGGCGGGGCTCTGGAAGATAGATGGGCATCAAGGATAAGGATTGTGCATTCCTCCTAGATGCCCCCATCTCGCCGCCCGGCCTGTTTGGCGACGCCGTTAACTAAGTCGCCAATAGGCTCATGAGGCGAAGTTATATAAACAAGCCTTCATGAAATTCCTTCCCCACCGTGCTCAAGAGTCGGGACTGTCGGCCACCCAGTCTCGACCGGGTCTGACTCTCGCGAGGTGTGAAGCACACAAGGAGAGTGTTTTTAGCCGGGCACCCCCTTGTTAAGATTGGGGTGCTGCGCAATCCATCTCAAAGAAGTCAGATTGGCATACTGTCTTCTTCACAAAGAAGTCCTGAGGCTCATGTGCCCAGGGCCATAAGGGTGGCCCCCCAATGGGGAGAGGCACGTAGAATTCCTTTCGAGAATGAAGTGTTTTTCCTGGCACCCCAAGGAGGTCGGTGTTCATGCTCTGCCACCACGGGTGTTTCAGGCAACACCAGTCTCCGAAAAAGTGTTAGCTCTTCGGATTTTTCCTGCCATGTTTCAGGATGCCGAACATCTAACATCCCCCCCATTTAACTAAGCACCCAAGACTTTTGCCCCTTTCGGAGTAACTGGCAGCGTGGAAGCTACTGCCAAGTATATCTCCTTGGGTACTAAGCACTGTAAAAGGAAGCTACAGGATTCAGTCTCACATCACCCTCTGTGTTTCAACAGCGTGGTCTCCAATTCCGTGAAACCGGAAAGGGCGCATCTGCTGAGAGTGTGGGAGTAAAGAGCTGGCATGGGCTGAATGCAAGTCTGGTCCATGGAGGATAATCGAGACCATGAGCATGTGTGGTTTTGACATGGGTGTGACCTGGCGTACTGTGACACATAAGCTTTGCAAATAACTTTAAACTGAATTAATGCATAAAAATCAGTTTACTGTAAAAATCTTGAATGTTGAACATAAAAAGAGGCTTTTGGTCAGTTTTGTCCTCCTGTGTGTCTCCCAGAAAAGCTTCCACAAAACACACTAGAATAAAACAAACACAAAAACACAGCAATGATTAGAAACTGTTGATTAATTTTCTATCACAGCAGCCCTCAAAGTACAGTAGTGCATGGTTTCTGCTTATTGTTTCATGGTGCTTTACTGCCACCTACAGGTCTCACTTTCCCCCATATTTCTGTCTTTTTAAAATTCATAATCCAGATTTCCTTTTAAAAAAAGCCATTAAATGCTTCCTTTCCTGATTGGTGACACCCCTCCCCCATTATAAAAGATTTTTAATATTGCCTTCTACTCTGAATAGTCCTTGGATATTAACATGCTCCTTCTAATATGTTATTGTTTACAGATTAAACAGATTACAAAACATGTGTAGTAGTTGATATAATTAAGTTTTCTTTAGGGAGCTGTTTGTTCATTTATCATGTATGGAAGGAGTCTCCAGTATCAGAGCTTTGTAACAGTCAGTGTCATATTTCATGACCATCCATAAGTACAGTATCATGTATCATTCATTAATAAGTGAAGACATTGTAATCAATGTTATCTTTAAACGATTTACAAATGCTGTTTGTTATTTATGCAGCAAATTTCTTGAATAAGTTCTACATTCGACAGTCAGAGTTTACATTAAGAACATAAGAAATGTAAAAAAATAAACTGCATATAAATTCTTTACCTATGGCGTCGAAGGGGCTCTCATCAATCTCATTAAGACAATTCAAAATTAACTCAAAATCCATCAGCACAGCTTCACCTGTTATAAAAGTAAAGCGCACTTATGATTACATACAGTAACAAAATTAACCGAAAGATTTCTTCAGTTCCCTTTCAAAAGCTACACTCGATGCTGCGTGAAAACGCTATGGGAACATCTTACTGTGTTGCCGGTTGTGAAGCATGTGTGTATCAAACATGCCAAATTTTGGCATATATAACCTCAGTCAGGTAACGTCATCTGATGAAGTGCACCTGCAGGTTATAAATAGGAGTGAACCGGGAACATTCCTCATATCTTTTTATCTTCAGGACCGCATTGTGATTGCGTGTGATGTGTGCAAGCGAATAAAAAAATATCAACTCACCGATATGGTGGAGTTTGTTAGAAGATCCGTACCGCCGCTCTTTCGGAGCGCGATTTTCACACCATGTAAACCAGCAAAATAAGGAAGTGTTTAACTCACCGATATGGCTGAGTTTCAAGCGAGATGCGTCTCTCTGTGTGATAAATCCATCCCGAAGGGGTGATCTCCACACTTACTGTCTTGATTAAGGTGCTTCGCGTGCGGCTCGCATTCTTTACAGAGAAGCTACGGGCCACGGCGCATTCCTGGGGCTTAAAACGCCGTGGATCCGGCAGAGGTGCGAGAGACTGATTTTCCTCTTTTCTTTCGCGTTCTCATTGGATCGGGAAATTCCTCCATCCGCTTCTCAAGCATGCCCTGGCGCTTCTTGTAAAATGGGCAGAACAGACATTTTCTCTTTCATCCGCAGAGATGGAAATAGCCTCCAAGCACTCAAAAAAAAAAAAAAAAAAAATTAGACGACAGGTTTCTTTTGGGTGGCTGGGGGACGGAGCCTCAATGATGCTCTCTCCCTTTCCTTAGCAACATCCACGACGGGTTAACCATTTCATGGAGTAAGCTTTATTCATCCCGTGTTTTCGTGCCATCGACTTATTTATTTAAATATAGTTGGTGTGGAAGTGCAGGGTTATATGATGATGCCCCAGATAGAAGAGACGCTTCCAGGCTATCTCTCTCCTGAGACATCATCCTCCCTGGAAAGCTAACACTTCCTTTCCAGCTGTGTAGACTTTTATCTTTCCTGGAGGGAAAAGCTTTTCTGGCAGCAGGTCAGGTTGGTGCTCCACTGCACATCATGACAATTTTGCAAGCCTACCAGGCTGACCGGCTGAGAGACTTGAGCACTGGCGGGACTCTGGAAGATAGATGGGCATCAAGGATAAGGATCGTGCATTCCTCCTAGATGCCCCCATCTCGCCGTCCGGCCTGTTTGGTGACGCCGTTAACTAAGTCGCCAATAGGCTCATGAGGCGAAGTTATATAAACAAGCCTTCATGAAATTCCTTCCCCACCGTGCTCAAGAGTCGGGACTGTCGGCCACCCAGTCTCGACCGGGTCTGACTCTCGCGAGGTGTGAAGCACACAAGGAGAGTGTTTTTAGCCGGGCACCCCCTTGTTAAGATTGGGGTGCTGCGCAATCCATCTCAAAGAAGTCAGATTGGCATACTGTCTTCTTCACAAAGAAGTCCTGAGGCTCATGTGCCCAGGGCCATGAGGGTGGCCCCCCAATGGGGAGAGGCACGTAGAATTCCTTTCGAGAATGAAGTGTTATCCCTGGCACCCCAAGGAGGTCGGTGTTCATGCTCTGCCACCACGGGTGTTTCAGGCAACACCAGTCTCCAATAAAGTGTTAGCTCTTCGGATTTTTCCTGCCATGTTTCAGGATGTCAAACATCTAACATCCCCCCCATTTAACTAAGCAGCCGAGACTTTTGCCCCTTTCTGAGAAACTGGCAGCATGGAAGCTACTGCCAAGTATATTTCCTTGGGTACTAAGCACTGTAAAAGGAAGCTACAGGATTCAGTCTCACATCACCTTCTGTGTTTCAACAGTGTGGTCTCCAATTCCGTGAAACCGGAAAGGGTGCATCTGCCGACAGAATTTGCTGGGAAAAGGGGCCATAGAGCATGTTCCCCTACCAGACGAAGAGTCAGGCTACTACAGTCGGTATTTCTTGGTTAACTAAGAGGAACGGGGGGCTGGACGCATACTTTCATATAGAAATATTGCCACAACACATGAAGTTCCTGAGGTTTGCTTTCAGGGGCGAAGCTTACCAGTATTGGGTCCTTCCATTTGGTCTAGCTTTCTCACCCGCATAACTGGCTGGCCCAGTCTCAGTAGCTAGCGCTTCGACATCAGGATGTCATCCAAGTTCATCTTTGTTTCTTAGGATTGAGACCCAATGCCACAAAAAAAGCGTGCTCTTTCCTGTTCAGATGACAACTTATTTGGGTGTCACATGGGATTCGATTGTAAGTCGGGCACAGCTGTCTCCTGCTCGTGTCGAATTCATTCTCAACACCTTCAAGGAAATCAAGCTAGACCAGAAAGTGACTGTTCATCACTTTCAGAGATCTTTAGCTCTCATGGCAGCTGCATCCACGGTGATACCTTTGGGCTTTCTGCACATGAGAGCATCTCAGTTGTGGCTAAGAACCAGGGGATTTCACTTGAGGTCTTCGTACCATTTCTATGTGGTTCAGACCCCGACTTCTGACACTGGGTCCCACTCTAAGTCTGTCTTGTCGTCGCAAGATGCCAACGACAGACGTTTCACTCACGGGCTGGGGTGCGGTCTTAGATGACCGTCCAGCCCAAGGGAGCTGGAGAGGTCATCTTCTCATGCGGCACATCAATTGCCTCAAAATGATGGATCTATTTCTTGCCCTAAAGCACTTCCTCCAGCAGTTGAGAGGCTACATTGTCTTAGTGCAAGTGGACAACACTATGGTAGTCTCATATATTAATCGCCAGGGTGGACTGCGCTCGTGCCACTTGAATAAGCTAGTGCACCAAGTTCTGCTTTGGGCACAGGACAAGTTCCTGTCCCTCAGGGCGATTTACATTCCAGGGCATATGAATGTGGGAGCAGATGTACTGTCCAGTCAAGCTGTGACACACGGGGAATATAAACCCCACCAAAGTAGTCAGTCAATCTGGGAGAGATTTCATGTAGCAGAGGTGGACCTCTTTGCCTCGGAAAAAACAGCAAATGTCCCCTTTACTACTCTCTGACTCTTTCAGCTCCCCTGGGTCTGGACGCCTTGGCCCGTACGTGGCCCAGATTACGCCTTTATGCGTTTCGTCTGTGTTACGTCCTCGGACGTATTAATTAATTTATTATTGCGTCTGGCGTAGTTGTTCTCAAAGCCCTGTCTTTTGCTCTCCAGGTTTTTTTGTCTCTCTCTCTCTCTCTCTCTCTCTCTCTCACTCTACCAGGAAGCTGATTGCAGCTCCAGCTGCAGGAGGTTAACACCAAGGAGGGAAGCAGCTTAAAAGCAGATCTCAACAGTCAGCAGATGAGAAATTCTCCAGAGCTGTCGGGTGTCCTGCTTAGTTCAATTTGTTGTGGAGCTTCACCTTTACCATCATAACCGGTTTACCTTATTTTCTACCTCTTCTCCTGTTTTGGCTTAGTTGTTTCTATTAGTTGCTGAGACAGTTGCTGAGATTGTTTCTGAATGTGTAAAGGTTAACCCTGAATTAACAAACTTAACCTCCAACCTAAAGCATTGTGGCTTTGAGCGTTGCAGATTCATACTCGTGTACAGGGAAACCATAGGGAGGTGCCCGGCCTTTTTATTTATTGTGATTCCAGTGAGGAGGGATCTTCTGTCTCAGGCGCAGGGGATAATATTTCATCTCTGGCCCGAGCTTTGAAACCTTTTTGGACACTGAACGGGACCAACTCAAGTCAAGCTGGTGTGTCAGCCAGCGTAATTGACACTATTCTAAGTGCTAGGGTTCCCCCCCACTAGGAAAGCTTATGCCCTTAAATGGAATGTATTTGAAAGTTGGTGCATGACGAAGCAGGTAGACCCAGTCCACTGCCGAATTGTTTCAGTGCTGGAGTTTCTGCAGGAAAAGTTGTCCTCGGACTTATGCCCTAGTACTCTCAGGACGTACGTAGCTGCTATTCCAGCCTGCCATGTTCTGATTGATGGGGTTACTGTGGGAAAACACCCTTTAGTTTCCCATTCATTCGTGGAGCTAAATGGTTAAGGCCACCCACTAGAGCCACGGTCCCTTCGTGGGATTTATCTATCATGCTCGAAGGTCTAATTGACACCCCTTTGAAACACTAGAGTCAGCGCCTGTCAGGTTTCTGACCCTTAAGATGTTTTTTTGATGGCCATTACCTTTTATCCACACACGAACTATCTTCCAAAAGTTCCATTCTCAACCATGCACCCTGTTGTTCTTGAGCCTTTCTGTCCTCCGCCTGTTACAGCTTCGGAGCAGGAGAAACTTCACTTACTGTGTTCAGTACGTGATCTTCTGATTTATGTCCACCGCACCAGCCAGAGGCGTAAGTCAGAGCAGCTTTTTATATGCTATTTGGGCCGCAACCGGGGGGCAGCCGCCACTACACAGACCTTGTCACACCGGGTGAGAGATGCTATTGCCCTCTCCTATTAGGCGCGTGGGCTCACTTCGCCTCTAGGAACAAGGTTGTGTAGCACACACGCTACACAACATTGGGGTCCATACACTTGCAGTGCGGCGACGTTGGTATTCTCGTTCCCATAGTGTTTTCATGCAGCATCGAGTGTAGCCTTTGAAAGGGAACATCTCAGGTTACTTTGCTGTAACCCTGTTCCCTGAAAAGGCGGGAATGAGATGCTGCGCTCCAATGCCGCACTGCCTGCATTACTGGACGTCCTTCAGACAAAATTGATCTGAGATGTTGTTTCCGGTTCACTCCTATTTATAATCTGCAGGTGCACTTCATCAGATGACGTCACCTGACTGAGGTTATATACTCAGCAAAAAAAGAAACATCCTCTGACTTTCAATTGTTTTTACTTTTAGTAAACCTAATGTGTAAATATTTTTATGAACACTAAAAGAGTCAACACCATAAGACATAAACTAAAAATGTTTCACAATGTGTCTCTGAATGAAGGAAGACTCAAAATCAAAAGTACCAGTCAGTATCTGGTGTGGCCACCAGCTGCTTGAAGTACTGCAGTGCATCTCCTCCTCATGGACTGCCTATTGTGGAGAGTCTGAGCACTGATGGAGGGATTGTGTGTTCCTGGTGTGACTCGGGCAGTTGTTGTGGCCATCCTGTACCTGTCACGCAGGTGTGATATTCGGATGTACCGATCCTGTGCGGGTGTCGTTACACGTGGTCTTCCACCGCGAGGATGATCAGCCGTCCTTCCCGTCTCCCCGTAGCGCCGTCTTAGGCGTCTCACGGTGCGGACCTGACGATTTATCGTCCTAGCCACATCAGCAGTCCTCATGCCTCCCTGCAGCATGCCTAATGCACGTTCACGCAGATGAGCAGGGACCCTGGGCATCTTTCTTTGGGTGTTTTTCACAGTCAGTAGACAAGTCTCTTTAGTGTCCTGTGTTTTTAGAACTGTGACCTTAAATGCCTACTTTCTGTAAGCTGTTAAGGTCTTAACGACCATTCCACAGGTGCATGTTAATAATTGATTATGGTTAATTGAACATGCATGGAAAACATTGTTTAAACCATTTACAATGAAGATCTGTAAAGTTATTTGGATTTTTACAACATTATTGTTGAAATACACAATCCTGAAAAAGAGACGTTTCTTTTTTTGCTGAGTATATATGCCAAAATTTGGCGTGTTTAAAACACACATGCTTCACAACCGGCAACACAGAAAGATGTTCCCATAGCCTTTTCACACCGCATCTCGTTCCTGCCTTTTCAGGGAACAGGGTTACAGGAAAGTAACCCGAGACGTTAATTTTGGACACAGTTGAGGTACAAACCAGCCTGAAGCACCAGATATTCATAAGACGCTGATGGATTCTTTCTCTGCACTGGAGAAGATGATGATAGATACAGGACATGATAAGTGATGGATTTAATCACACAGCAAACATTTTTGTGAGTGAATCTGATCTAAGCACAGAGTTCAGTTTTCAAATACTGTTTAAATTTCTCACTTTCTCTTGCGACGTCTTGAATAGTCTGGAGTATACACGGCTGCAAGGATTCTGTACATTGCTGTACAATGCAGTCTATTGGAGAAAACAAAAACAGATTTTGACATGGTTATCATTAATTCAGATGCTTTTTTTAGCATCTGAGTGTAGTGTAGAAGGGTTATTTGTTATTTTGAATGATTTCACAGTGTTGAATGATCTGTGTTTTATTCGGTGACAGTTTGTAGTGTAAGAAATTTTACTACTTGCATTGCTGTATAAAGTTAGATGTAAGCACTAATTCTGCACAAAATGAGATAACCCCTTAAAACTGGAGTAAAGGGGTTTAAACATTTTCCTCACTTGCAAGTTTAGGAGTCAGCATTTCTCCATATCGTACATGGCAGTCGTTTTTCTCAAAACATGGCTCTCTTAAACAGGCTGTAAAAATAAATACATACAATAGAAATCATTATTATTATTATTATTATTATTTAGCCCAAGCACTATGACATCAGCCCTATGATGTAAGGTCCTCTTGTTCTTTTAGAGATTTTTAAAAAGATTTTTTCAAGCATCCGCAGCCTTTTGGGGAGTTTGAAATCTGCTGCCATTAGGACGCCTAAGAGTCTGAGACCTGGGCATGGCATGAGATTTTGCTGTATAGTTCATACACACTTGCATGTATGCATTTGAAATCTGGTAAATATTTAGATCTTATTGAGTTGAACAGGTTCCATATTGCTTGTCCTGGGCTCAACTCACCTGGAAGTCATTTATTTTTGCTTGCTTGTAAAACACATCCAATGAATTTTGATATTCTCCTTCTTGGGTATTTTTACGATCGCCACCAAACAGGGCCTGCGTAATCTCAGGACATTGAGGATGCAGAATTCCGAAGGGATTTTTGATTTGAGCATGAAGCCGCAAAATGTGCAGCAAAATGTTGTGTCTTAATTGGTAGTAACTGGTAACTGAACTGGTAACATCAAGTGCTAAAGGATTTTAGTTTCACTCCCCATAACTTAATGTTTTAAGTTTTAATTTTAGACAAAACCAGAGTACCATATAGCTTTAAAACATGTAAACACAAACCAATTGTGGTAACATGCAAATTTTACTTTCAAAACTACATTTTATCCTTCATCCTTTCGCTTTCATTTCATTGCAAGCCCTGTGACATGTAGCAGCCGTCTCAAACTAGCTCTCAATTTCCTGTAAAAAAGCTGAACCTAATGAGTCGATCATTTACTTACAGAGAGTCATGAGCAATATGACAGGGTTAATCATCTTGCTGTGGAGGTGTGCAGAAACAAAACGAGAGAGTGAGAGCAGTGATAGTTTATAGAGAAATTATATAATTACTGGTCAAACATTAAAACTACAAAATAATAAAAACAATAATAATATGTACACATGGCATAAACGTTATCCTTGGATATACGGTAGATACAGTATAGCAGTTTATATTATATTCCTATTATATTAGTAGAAACAATAAAAATGAGACACATTTAACTGAACAATTCTCTCTGTCTCTCCTAGCAGACGAACTTACCAATGTCAAATCCCTCGTGCTCTCAGATCACTTCATTTAGGAGAAATACAGCATTTCCTCTTCAGTTAAAAACTGTACACAGTGGGCGTGTCCCAACACACACACACTCACCTGCACAGAGATGCTCAAAATAACACTGCGGAAAATATGTAAAACAATCACAACCAATAATGATGCTTTCGGGCTTTGGGTCGGCACTGCACTGGATGGGGTTTGGGTATTAGTTGGGAATCAAACATAGGCTTTCACATGGCAGGTGAGAAACCCAAACCTTTTAAATGTTCTGGAAAGTTCCTTGTCACTTTAACTCATCACTTAATGAAGTGATGTCTAATGCACATCCTTTTTTCAGTAATGCGATAATCTGTAACACAAGTGGCAAAACTAGCTCATTTGTTCCTGAAAGTAAATTCCGACCTGTTTACCAATTTAAATGATTTAATAACATCTCATGATTTGTATGTAACCACCAAAGGGTTACATTCAAATACACAGTATAGTTTATGTTTATGGTACAGATTTATGCAAGTAAACAAATAACTTCATGCTTATTGCTAAAATAAGGATACAATTAACATGACTTTCCATAGAATTACCACAACTGATTACATCATTAACAGGAAAGGATATACAGTACACATGTGGGAAAAGTGTAATAAACCACCACCGCAGCGAGAATGCCTTCTCAGCCGTGTCATGGTCAGCACCTTATCCTGTTCATTACATGTAAGAGAACTGACTCCAACCTTACATCAGTTGTCCCAAATCAGTTCCAACAAAACTATCCGCTTGTTTCCCCTCACCATAAAGTGTACAGAATATTACAGTACAAATAATACAGTCCTAATGATACACTATACAGTATTTCAGTTGTTGCTAAGAATTGCTGTTTTGGTGTCACATTAATTACTGTTAAAGTTTTTTCCTCCATGCAAATTCAGTTCTAATAGTGACTTACATCCCTCCCACCTCACACGCACAGGTAGAGAGTTAGACTGTTTGTAGGTGATTATTAATGCTGTGAAGGTCAGGTTCCACACCCAGTTCCTGAGGACCCCCTGTCCTGCACATGTCAGTTCTTCCTTGCTATCAAATTCACTTCAAATCAGATCAGGCTGTAAATTAGCTGATTAATTACATCGTGTGTATTAGGAGCTGGAAAAATGCTAAATTGGACAGGACAGGGGGCTCTGGGAATCTGCGCTCTAGATACTCACATCCAAGCACGGTTTTATTGTTGTTGAGGATTGTAACAGGGACATGATGGCTTATGTTGCTCTGGGTTTCTTTGCAGAGTCCAAAGACATGATGTCTTGGCAGATTGGTGTTTTCAAATGACTTTTGCAGTTTTCCAGCAGGTTGGGTTCCTCAGCAACTCCCCCTTACTCATTAAACCATACTGCATGTCAAAGTCATGGATAAGTAATTGAGTAGAAGCCCAAATACATCCAGCACATTATTGTTCTCACATGAGCTGACCAGACACTAAATCAAGCTACAGTACGGACACGTCCCATGCTGTGCCTGCAGTAAGTCTACTCATACAGGCCTCTTCTGTCTACATACAAACAAAACAGGACAAACCAGTACACCTGGCAGTTTCCTTGTTTCTACTGCAAAGATCTCTGTAACAGGCTATCTGACTGACCAGTACCCTATTACTCTGCTCTCAACAGTCATGGAGCACTTACAGTAGAGCAGCTAGTTAAGAACCACATCTCTTTCTCCCTACCTGCCACTGTGGATTCTCTGCAGGTTGCTGCTGGATTTTTGGACTTTTTGTCCAGCATGTTTTTGGGCAAGTTGCAATATTTTGTAATGGCACTATTACTTCTTTACTGCCTTAAAATATTCTGTGCAGTATTTGGATTAGATTTATTGAACACTACAAATGTGGTACTTCTACACCAAATTTAAATATAATGGTCAAATCCAACTCCTCCGACAAGCTATAATGTATATGCAAATATCATACCTGTATGGAGAAATATGGAAAGTGTCTTTCACAGAGTATCATCATACAGTAGGTACTTAACTACATGGCCGACGGTGCAAGCATACAAGTTCAACAGAACATAAAAACACGCCTGAATCATGAAAGGATAGCTACTCATGTGACAGCGATGTAGAGGCAGTTGATTGTGGAAACTCTTTAAATTTAATACATTTATACAGTTACAGTTTCTTCACTTCTCCATACTCTATTCTTCCCATCATTCTTCTACAGGCAGAGGAGAACTTTATCCCGTCTGTCCATAAGCTGTTGTTATTGAACTTGCCATTCTAAGTCCAGTTGTGCTTAATCGGACATCAGGTTCTTGTCACATTTGTTCTTGTCACTAAGTGTGGCATAGCCTACGGTGCATGGCACTCAGCAGGCAAAGAGCCTGAAGCCCCCAACCCAGACTCAAAACTCCCAAGATCCCAATCTGATCGAGCCCCATGGGATACACTGTACAAAATGTCCAATCGATGGAGGCCCTGCACCACAACCCACAGCACCCAAAGGATCTCGTCCTGGTGTCAAACCACACCACACCATACCCCAGCTTCATCTTCAGTCCAGTACCTGTACCTGAGCAGTTTCACAGGAGTGTGTTTTGTTTGTTAAGCCACACGGTCACCTATAAATCATTTAAGCTTCAAAAAACTTCATCTAATGTAAGTCACGAACCAGTGAGTAACATGTTCAGATGTTTACAGATGAGCAGGCCGGTGATTAGTATACTGGTAAGGCTTGGTGCAGGTGTGACTTAAGTGGTTAAGGTTTGTAAAAGGTCATTCGGATGGTCTGGAGTAAGAAACGTTTTGGTCCAGAGTCGCTGTATCCTGGCTGATCCTGCACTCTGACCCCAGCTTCCTAACTGGGAAATGTGAATGTAACACAGACTAGATGAACATTCAGACATAATGAAGAGTTTACACCAAGTCATAGAGCCTAGTATAATATATAATCTGATGTTAGCTAGCTTGACACTGGTGCTGTTTCCTAGCTAGACTTGAGTTGTGAGGTGTGAATTATTTTATGGTTTTAAAGGATATTCAGGAAAACCGTTGTCACTTGATCAGGTATCTGAATAAAACTTTACATAACACAAACAACACAAACAACACAATAACAAAAACAACAACAATGACAGCAAAATCGCTTCCTCATTAGAGGAAATCTAAAGTAAAAGAAACACACTCACTCCGTGTAGGTCTCTGTAGGAAGTGATTTTATTTATTTATTTCAATCCCAGGAAATACACTGAGGACAAGTCCTTACTTATAAAGTTACAGAAAATAAAAGACAAAAAGTTAAAGCTGAAGTGACCAAAACAAACACAATAAAGATATTAACAAGTTCAGGATTAAATGTTTAACAGGCTGATTAATAAACCCCGTATGATCAGTAAGTGTATATTTTAAAGGAAAACAGACTGAACATGATCTTTGCTCGGATTGGTTGATATTAAGGACACGCCCTCTATGTGTTTAACATGATGCAGTGGCTGTAATCATCTCATCAATGCTGCAGATGGTAATGTCTGGGAGAGAGAAAGAAAAATACCCAGTTAGTTCTTTCAGCATTCTACTACTACTAACAAAAGGAAGAAGTATTATTAGTTGTCGAAGTCAGCCTTACATGTATAAAGTTAGCAAAATTTCACTGGAACTTAATATACACTTAATGTCCACTTTAATAGGAAACACTGCTGCACCTTTTCAGTTATCTATCTGACTGGAGAGAACTACAGGTGTTCCTATTAAAGTGGACAGGAAGCATATATCAGATCTGTCACACAAAATCAAATAAGCTTTTATACAATGTTTAGATTCATTAGAAATTATTTTACCTTTAAATAAAGCTCTGATGGTCGGGTTGGAACCTGGACACAAGAAAAAACAACCAGTACAGACGTTACTGATGGCAAATTCTGGGTAAAATTAAAAGCCGAAATAAATATTAACCTAAGCAAATGGATTAACTTACCATAAAAATACCATAAAAAGGTCATGCGCGAACATTCTCTTGATATGTCATTCAAAACCGTAGCACACTCATTAATTTCTAAAGAAAAATAATATATTTATAGTAATCATATGGTTTTTGTATTTTTGTGATATAAATCCAGGTTTAAGTGTGTTCACCTTCTAAACTGGCAGTCATTTTTCTCGTTGTGCTTTTTCCTGTAAAGACACCAGAGAGAAAGAATTAGTCTGGATAAAGAAAACACCTGGAAGCCCCACCCCTTCTCTCCATCTCACATGCTCCCACGACTCTCAGGTTAGTTCAGTTTTCAAAGTTGATGTGTTGGGAACAGGAAACATTAGCGAGTGTAGAGATCTGAGTGACTTTGACAAGGACCATATTCCGATGTCTAGACGACTGGGTGACGCCTGGGGGACGACTGGGGGACGACTGGGCGACGACTGGGTGACGACTGGGTGATGACTGGGTGATGACTGGGCAATGACTGGGTGACGACTGGGTGATGACTGGGCAACGACTGGGTGACGACTGGGTGATGACTGGGCGACGACTGGGTGGCCAAGGCTGACTGATGCACAAGAGAAGTGAAGGGTGACCTGTCTAGTCCGATCTAATAGAATTGATAATTGTAGCTCAATCTGATAATAAAAATGAACACTGGTTCTGATAAAATGAAGTCAGAACACACAGTGCAGCACAGTTTGATGTGTATGGAGTCAGGGTCAGGGTGCACGTGTACTCCACCAAAACCTCCTACAATGGGCACATAAGCATCAGAACTGATGAATCAAGCTTTTTGTACGGCATAGACGACCAGGTGAGGACCAGTCTGTGTGTGTGCCGATTACCTGGGAAAGAGATGGAACCAGAATGCACTATGATAAAAAGATGGGCGGGTGGAGGCAGTGTGTATCTGTGTGATGTTCTGCTGAGGAACCTCGGGTCCTGCACTTCATGTGGATGTCACTCTGACACACCTCAACAGGTCAGAGCTACAGGGGGCGCTACACTATATTAGGCAGGAGGATGGAGCTAAATCTTATTACTTCAGATTTTCACAATTTTATGTTTTAGCACCTCTGAAACAAATAAATTCTTTGGTGTGATTAATTACAGCTTTTATCTGCTACAGTGAGGAAGAGGATAAACCAATCAGAAAAAAGGATCATTGGAGCTTTACGACTATCATCTGATTTAATATAAGCATTTTATTAGCTATCGCATCATCATCCCAGGGTAGTATACTAGACATCATGTGACCAAACAATGAACACAGTTTGACTTACACAGTAAGGCTTTTAATGTTTGATAATGTTTTATAAGTAATAAAATGTCATGGATTTTTTTTCTACTGAAATCCTAACATGAAACATTTAGCAACACAAAGAACAATACAAATCCCTAATCATTCATAAGGAACATTTTACCAGGAGGGAATTTACCAAAAATCTGCATGGATGCTAGAATGCATTTATGGCCCACGTAAGGAAACCTCTTCAGGAAACAAGTCTGATGCTCTGAGAGCAAAGAGAGAGAGAAGGAGAGAAGGAGACAGACAGAGAGAGAGAGAGAGGGAGAGAGAGAGGGAGACAGACAGAGAGAGAGAGAGAGAGAGAGAGACAGAGAGAGAGAGAGAGAGACAGAGAGAGAGAGAGAGAGACAGAGAGAGAGAGAGAGAGACAGAGAGAGAGAGAGACAGAGAGAGAGAGAGAGAGACAGAGAGAGAGAGAGACAGAGAGAGAGAGAGAGAGACAGAGAGAGAGAGAGACAGAGAGAGAGAGAGAGAGAGGGAGACAGAGAGAGAGAGAGAGAGAGAGAGAGGGAGACAGACAGAGAGAGAGAGAGACAGAGAGAGAGAGAGAGAGACAGAGAGAGAGAGAGAGAGAGAGGGAGACAGACAGAGAGAGAGAGAGACAGAGAGAGAGAGTCCACAACAATAGATGCAAATAGAATTAACGGAAATTACAAACTAGATTTAATTTAATACAAAAAACATCTGATCTTAAAAAGATTTTACCTTGATTGTTTGTTAAATGTTTTACTGCAAGAGACACCGTGAGAAAAAACAACCCAGAAACATAACGCATCGCAAGACATATATAAAAGTTATGAAAACTGTACAGTAAGTATTTTACGATCCATTCACAATACTTAGCTTACTGACTTAAATTTTCTTTTGTAAAATAATAGTGAACTTCTCGGGTGGAAAAATTGTAATTCATTTGGCACAAAGTCTTACCCAGAGTGTTCAAAGTGTTCTTATCGTAGTGACTGTAGCAGTTTCTCACTATCCTATTTAAGGAAGTTTTGATCCAGCAAAGCATGTAACCTTAATACAGTATTAAAAAGAAAAATACATAAAAAAACATCTTCTCTTTTCAAACATTTAAATCTTTGCGAAATTACATTAAAATCGGTTTACTGGGAAAATCTTGAAAAGCCTCCAGAACACACACTAGAATGACACAAACACAAAAACACAACACTGCCAGAAGGTGTTAATTAATTCTCCATCACAGCAGCCATGACAGTACTACCATGGTACATGACTGGTACGTTATTGTTTCCATAGCAACGGTTCTTTTACAATGAACACTCAACATTAACAAATAAAGAGAAAGAAATACACGTGTAGTAGTTAATATTATGAGCATTTATTAAGGAGTCTCAGGTGTCAGAGCTTTGTAACAGTCAGAGCTAAAGCTGTAACTGTAAGTCTCTGTAAGGAGTTTACACCTGTGTGTGGTTTCTCAGTAACGTGAAACGCTGTAATTGTTTTCCTTATAAACTTTAAGAGAGAATAAAAGAGAGACTGGTAAGGGAGCGAGGGTATAATGTAATAGCTGCTATAATGTAAGTGATAACAGGAACACACTTTACTGATAATGTCATGTTTCATGAAAAGCCGTTAGTATGATGCATCATTTATTTATGTTATAGATATTGTAATTATTTTTGTGTCAAAACATCATCAGCACACATTGTTTGTTAATTATTTAGGCTCAGGTTTCTTAAATTAGGGCAAATGAGCTCTACATCAACCAGTCGAAGGTTATACCAAGCATACAGGAAGTAAGATATATAAACATATGTATGTATAAAATACTTTACTTATGGCTTCGATGGGGTCTTTATTGGGCTTTTTGAGACAATGCATCGACTCCATGTATTTCTGCTTAGCCTCCTCTGTTAGAAAGGTAAACACACTTATAATTAGAGAATACACCTTTACGGAAATTAATTCTTTTTATGAAAGTAATTAGTTTGTCAGGAGTTTGCCACAAGTTCACCAGTGTTCTTCATTTTGTAGCAGAAAACACTGAAAAATAACAATCAGCTTATCCTTTAAATCATTATAAACTCATAAGCTTTGCAAATGACTGTAAATTTAATTGATGCATAAAAATTGGTTTACTGTAAAAATCTTGACTGTTGAACATAAAAGGAGACTTTTGGTCGGTTTTGTCCTCCTGTGTGTCTCCCAGAAAAGCTTCCACAACACACACTAGAATGAAACAAACACAAAAACACAGCAATGATCAGAAAGTGTTGATTAATTTTCTATCACAGCAGGCCTTAGAGTACAGTAGTGCAGGTTTTCTGTATAGCCCTGCTTATTGTTTCATGGTGCTTTACTGCCACTTACAGGTCCCACTTTCCCTCATATTCCTGTCCATTGCATATAAAATTCTTTACCTATGGCGTCGAAGGGTCTTTCATCAATCTCATTAAGACAATTCAAAATTGAGATTGCACAGCTTCACCTGTTATAAAAGTAATGATTATTATTATTATGATTACATGACAAAATAAACCCAAAGATTTCTTCAGTTCATTTTGGACACAGTTGAGGAACAAACCAGCCTGAAGCACCAGATCTCCAGGAGACGCTGATGGAGTCTTTCTCTGCACTGGAGGAGATGATGATAGATACAGGACATGATAAGTGATGGATTTAATCACACAGCAAACAGTTTTGTGAGTGAATCTGATCTAAGCACAGAGTTCAGTTTAACTGTTAAAAGTTTCTCACTTTCTCTTACGACGTCTTGAATAGTCTGGAGTATACACGGCTGCAAGGATTCTCTACACTGCTGTACCATGCAGTCTACTGGAGGAAACAAAAAGCAGATGTTGACATAGTTATCATTAATTCAGATGCTTTTTTTGTGTCAAAGGGTTATTTGTTATTCTGGAGGATTTCACAGTGTTGAATGATCTGTGTTTTATTTGGTGACGGTTTGTACAGAAGTGTGAGAAATTGTACTAATTGCATTGCTGTATAAAGTTGGATGTGCGCTTTTCCCCCTGAGGGCTTCCCAGTCAATCAGGCCCCGGCCTCGTTCACACACTACAATCAGGACAATCACGAGCTTATTTACCCCACACAACCACATGAAAACATGCAATGTGCAAACGAACAAATTACATTTTTATGATTATTTAGGTTTTAAAGCAAGTCAAACACAAATTCCTCTTTATTACATGTGGACATATTCACACACTACACCGCTTCACTACATCTATTCACTTTATTCATATACAGTGAGTTACTTTTACTATTTTTAAATGCTGAGCCTCTGAATCCGTTGAATAATTAAACATTTGAAGCAGATTTTGCTGAAAGTGGTGTCGGTTTAAAATGTACCCCAACATATACTTTTTACATGTAAGCAGCAATATTTTACTAACTGGTACAGATTTGCTCAGACGGAGGAAAAAAATCAACATTAATAATTAAACAGCTCCGATGTAAATACTAAGATAAACACTTAAAACTGAAGTTTAACATTTTCCTCACTTTTAGAAGTCAGTGTTCCTCCAAGTTGTTTATGGCAGATGTTATTCTCCAAACACCGCTCTCTTAAACAGGCTGTAAAAGTAAATATATACCTTTAAATTATTAATTAATAACTTATAAATAAATTTTTTATTTAAATTTTTTTAAATGGAAAAAAAAATCCGAACCAAGGTGCACAGTAACTTTAAAACATGGAAACAAACAAATTGTGGTAACATACACATTTTACTTCATTCATATTTAGTTTTTTTCTTTTGCTTTCATTAAGCTGTCCGGGTTTTGTGTATCGGTTGGTGTGTTATATCATTCACCAGGTGGAGGCGTCAGTGAGTAATATATCTGCAGGCACCAGTAAGGAAGAGTCAATGTTGTTATGTGCAGAGTGTAAAAGAGCTCATGGAATTGTGTTCTACTGGATCCTTAATAAACAAGAAAGCCACAAACGAACGTCTCCTTGTAAATAAATACAAGACACAGGCGATGTGACGTGTAACGGCATGCGCCAGTGATGCGCCTCAATCTGTTGTCATTCTTGCTCACTCTGTAGGCTCACTAGATAGGTGGTCTTTCCTTCTGCAGGTGCGGGAGTGGGCGGGGCCTCTGAAAATGGGCACGGCTGGGGGGTTCTCCCTGCGTTTACTGTAAAACCAGGGTGGGAACAGCACCTGTCTGGGAGAAAAAAGGAGTGGCATGAACGCGAGGTGACGTAACGCGCCCCAGGGACTTCAAAGAAAACGAAACTCAAATCAGTTGTTTGATCTCCACGTGAAGAACAGGCCCATGCAGGAGCTCCTGCTGCAGGGGAAGAGAAGGTGTCCATGGAGACGCAGGAGCCCACGCAGGCCCATTCTGCCACTCTCTTTGCCGCCATCGCTCGCCCGCCTGTGCCCGCATGCCACCAGACCCCCACGTGAACATCCCACCATCACTCCTTACCCCCCCCCTCCCCCTAAACCTTTTCCCTCCCCATGTTTCCAAATAAAGTTCCCCTTTTCTTCATTAAGACCTCGCCTCATGTCTGTGTTTGTGGTGCTGCCCATGTGTCAGACCCGCTAAAGGACATCACAAGCTTAGTTTCACTTTCCACTATAGTTTCACTATAGAGTTTATAGGGAAATTATATAAATACAGGTCAAACATAAAAATTTCACTTTTGCTACAGTATAATAACAACAATCATAATAAAATAGATAATAAATAACTGAACTGTTAGATTGATTTGATTCTCTCTCTTGGATAGCAGACTGTACTCACCTGTATCAAATGATCCTTTGTGCTCCCAGACCACGTTATGTAGGAGAATTGCAGGATTTATCCAGTTATACCATACACAGTGGGCGTGTCCCAAATCATAATACCCCCCCCCACACACACACACACTCAAATCAGCACAGAGACACTCAAAACAAAACTACAGATAATATCTAAAGCAAACACAGATATTACTCACCTCAATAATTGATCATGCTGTGTGAGTGTGTGTGTGTGAGTAAGTTACCAAATGTGAACCAGAGCTACTTTTACCACGCTTAAGTTGATTATTTTCCTAGAGCAGCACGCCCCTGAGGGTTTTATTGTCACTCATAAGAACCCATGGTGAGACGTTTCCTTTAAATGTTCTGGAAAGTTCCTTATTTAGCTTCAACTGTGACTTAAACTCATGAAGTGGTGATGTCTAATGAACATACTGGTGTGGTCATGTGACAATCTGTTTTTGTGCTCCCATGACAAATTTGTGCTCCCATGACATCATTTCCCATATGGTACGGTCTCTTATACTGTATGTTTTATTACCTGAAAGCAAATCCCATTTCCAATATACAATTCTAATCATTAACGACAATCCTGATAATAATATCATCAATTATGTATCCTGTTCTGACTGTATTTCTTGAACAAAAATATCACGGTGACACACAGTATGTCACGAGCTCTCCTAACCCCAAAACTGTCAGATTGTGTCTCTGCTCCATGTGCTTTAGAGTGTTGTTTTACCTCCCTCAGCACACCTTCTCCATGTTTTATCCATCATTTCATCACGTCTTTTGTTTCCCTTAACCTGCGTGTTGGATTCGGCACGCGCGCTGCAGCTTTGATCTCCTCACACAGCCGTGGTTGGAATAAACGAGAGGGGAAATGAGGTCTCTGCAGGGGCTGTCACATAAACAACCCATTTGAACTTGTATTTTTAATCGCAGTAAACATTTGTTCTCATTCCTTTCATTTATTCTACATCATTTATTTAAGACATGAGTGGGTGAAGACTTGTTTACGCAGTACTGTATTTAGACATTTAAAACTGTAAAGAATATTAATGTGTATAAAATCTAAAGTAAAGCTATCTAATAACTAGTTTAATGAGATTATTTTGCACTGATTCTCCCTAATCATAGAAACACTGGTGCTGTTTCCTAGCTAGAATAAGATGTGTATTATTTCACGTTTTTTTAATGATATTCAGGAAAACCTTTATTGTTAATCAGATATTTAAACAAAACTTTACATACCATAAACAACAAACAAAGCATGTCCTTATCAGGGGAAATGTTAATGCAAGAGAAACATGTCTGTGCCAGTGGCGGCCGGTCAATAAGGGGCGCTGGGGCGTCGCCCCCTTAACGTTAGGCAGAAAAGAATGCCGCTTTACATATTTATTTTAATAATTCATTTAGTCACAATATTCCACTGTATTTTTTATATAATTTATTTAAAATAATAAAAAAAATTAATTTAAACTGTATTATGTTCATTTGTGTTTTGTACAAACAAGTGTCTACGTGGGCATGTGACTTGAGGCTGAGTTTTAATCGAATTTTTTTCAAATCATCCTTGGGGCGGAGCACTGTGCGTCCCCGAACCCTCCCACTTTTGTTCTTAGCGAATCAATATTGTTTTTAAATATTTGGGCTCATGTGATTGGACCACTCTAAACGAGTCTCATTAACGCTCAGCAGATCGTTAGTTAATGTATTGAATAGTGATTGACAAGGAAGCAGATAAATATGAGAGAACATTCTGTAATTTCTTTGCTAAAATACCTCTTCGCAAGGCGATCGGACGAAGAAAGAGAAAAAGTTGAAGAGCTTGGACCAGATCGACCTGATCTTCTAATTAAGCAGCAGTCACATGATCACGGCCGAGCTTACACTTAAGATTATATGTGGTTTTCCACCACCTCTTATGGCTTTTTACAGGCGATTATTAAAAGTTAAATTTTAATTTTGTTTTAGCGGCCACAAAAAAATAATAAAAATTATACCAGCCGCCACTGGTCTGTGCACATGCCTGTAGGAAATGGATTTTACTTATTTAAATCCCAGGAAGCCCACTGAGGACAAGTCCTCATTTACAAAGGTACAGAAAAAAAAAATAAAAGTTGAAGTGACCAAAAAAACCACAAGAAAGATAAACAGTTCAGGAATAAATGATTAAACTGGCCTAAGACATAAACCCCAAATGATCAGTAAATATATTTGAAAGGAAACAACATGATCTGCTTTCTGATTGATTTGTATGAAGAACACGCCCTTGATGAGTTTAACATGATGCAGTGGCTAAAATCATCTCGTCGACGGTGCAGACGTACACGTCTAGGGGAGAGTGAAAAATACCTAGTTAGTACCTTTAGCATTCGACTACTAATAATAATAACAAAAATAATGTAAAATTGATGATTAGATGATTGTAAAGCTTTTTAAATCTCACTGGAACTTAATCTACACTCAAGCATCAACAGGAACACCAGTGGAGCTTTTCAGTTATCTGATCAGCCAGTCACGTGGCAGAAGCGAACTGTGTAGAATCATGCAGGTACAGTTTTACCTTTAATGTGAGTTACGATGTTCGGGTTGGAACCTGTACACGAAATAAAACAAACGGCACAGACGTTGATGATAGCAAATTCTGGGTAAAACGAAAAGCTTAAACAAATATTAATATCGACTTAATCCACAAATTTACCGTGAAAATCTGAGGTCCTGCGCAAGCATTCCTGCCACAAGTTAATGCCAATTGTAGCACAGGTATCCAATTCTGAAAACACAACCCTCTATTTAGCACATGGTATATTTTTCTGATACGTCCTACATTAGGAAAAAAATATTATTTGATCCCTTGCAGGGAAAAAGCGTCTATAATTATGACAGTTTTACTGTAAAGGAGAGAGACAGAATATCAACCAAAAATTTATTTTTAAAAAGCACATGATACAAAGGTTATAAATTGAGTTGCATTTCAATGAGTAAGTATTTAATCCCAAGAAAAACATGACTTGGTGGAGAGACCCTTGTTGGCAAGCACAGAGGTAAGATGTTTCTTGTAGTTGCTTACCAGTTTTTCACACGTCTCAGGAGGGATTTTGCATTAAATCCTTAAGGTTTTATGGCTGTTGCTTGGCAACTTAAAGTTTCAGATCCCTCCACAAATTTTGTATAGAATTAAAGTCTGGGGACTGGCTAGGCCACTCCTTCTTCTTGAGCCACTCTTTTGTTGCCTTTGCAGTATTTTTGGGGTCATTGTCATGCTGGAATACCAATCCACGACCCAACTTCAGGAGGTTCTCATACAGAATTTTACAGTACATGGCCCTGTCCATTGGCCCTTAAATGCAGCAAAGTCTACCTGTACCTTTATTCTCTGTGCTTGACTGTAGGGATGGTGTTCTTAGGCAGCATTTTTTTTTACTCCAAACATGGCGAGTCAAGCTGATGCCAGAAGAGTTTAATTTTGGTCTCATCTGTCCACTTTCTCCTAATTCTTCTTTGTTCTTTGACGAACTTTAGGCAGGCCTGTACATGTACCTTCTTAAGGCGGGGGACCTTCAATACATGGTGGAGTATTGTGTTACCAGTGGTTTGTTTGATTACTACGGTCCCAAATGTCTTGAGGTCAAGCCCCTCAAGTAGGTCAAGTAGGAGGAGTTCTGGGCTGATCTTTCACTTTTCTCATGATCCTTACCCCTTGAGGTAAAATCTCGCATGGAGCTCCAGACCGAGGGCAATTGATGGCTAGTTTATTTCTTCCAATTGCAAATAATTGATACAACAGTTGTCTCTTTTTCATCAGAATCTTGCTAATGACCTGGTAGCCCATTCCAGCCTTGTGCAGGTCTACAATCTTGTCACTGACATCTTTTGACAGGTCTTTGGTCTTTCCCATGGTGGTGAGGGTTGCATAGAAGAACAAGTTGTTGTTAGGAGCACCTTCTTAAATTAATCTGTGTACAACATGAGTACTTAACCAGTCTGTGAGAGCCAGAATTATTGTTGGTTAGTAGGGAATCAAATACTTTATTTTACTCACTGAAATGCAACTCAATTTATTACTTTTATAATATGTGCTTTTTATGTTCTTTCATCGATCTTCTGTCTGTATCCTTTAAAATAAACTTTTAAAAATGAAATTAAGGCCATAGACCTTTCATTTCTTTATAAGTGGGCAAACTACACACACATATATATATATATATATATATATATATATATATATATATATATATATATATTATAAGAGTATATATGATATATTAAAATAAAGCATGTCTACCTTCCCAGTTGTCAGTCATTTTACTTGCTGTGCTGTCTCCTGTTAAAGCACCAGAGAGAAAGAATAAAATAATAAAGTGTCCCAAAAGACAAACCACTGTTTAACCTTTACACATTATTCATACATGCTTCCTAATTTAAAATGAGATCTGAAATGATCTGACCAGGTGTTTTACACTCTCTCATACTAACTGACCCCTCTCTCTCCAGCTCACATGGTCGTGCGGCTAGTTCAGTTCTAAATGTTGATGTGTTGGAAGCAGGGATAAGGGCAAGTGTAAGGATCTGAGTGACTTTGACAAGGACCATATTCTGATGTCTAGACGAGTGGGTCAGAGCATCTCCAAAAGTGCAGCTCTTGGATGTTCCTGATCTGCAGGGGTCAGGACAGGTGTGCAAGTCCTCAGGTGTTGCTTACCTGAGAAAGCAGGGTGGACTATAGGAAGCCGGCAGAGGCAGTGTGATGCTCGGGGCGATGTTCTGGAAATCTTGGATATTACCATTCATTCACGGGGATGTTACCTTGACACATTCCACCTACCTAAACATTGTTGCAGACCAAGTTACACCCCTATACTGTATGTACCCTGTGTGGCCTTCCTCACCATCGTAATAAGCAGATTCAGAACCATGCATCGCCCAATCTCTACTATTAAAATATCATTTGAGAAGTATTTTATTAGCTAGCTATTCATCATCTTGGGATGTACAATAATGTACATCACGTGCGCAAACAATAGCAATACCTTTTATGTTAGATTTTTTATGGGTACTGCAAGGTCATTCATATTTGATCTACTAAAATGTTAATCTTTGAACTGCTTAGCCCAAAGGTTTAGCAGTTCAAATAATGAGACAGCCCCCAATAAGTCTTCCATAACTAACATTTTACCAAGAGGGAATTTACCAAAAAGCTGCACGAATACTGGGATGCATTTCTTGCCCCAGTAAGGAAGCACTTCCAGGAAACAGCCCTCAGGCCCTGAGAGTAAAGAGAGAGGGAAAAAATATGCAAATACCATATGAACAGAAATTACAGATTGGTTTTTAATTTCATACAAGTCTTGATCTTAAAGGGTTTCAGTTTTTACCTTTTTTACTTGTAAGATGTTCCACTGCAAGAGACACCATAAGGAAAAAACTTTGGTCAAAAGAAATATAAGATATACAGTGTAAAATGCCTAGTGTTGATTTAACAGAGCGTATTTGATTTGATATTGTTCATACAGAGCGTATTTTAGCTGAACTCATAGAAACACTGCTGTGTGTTAATTTAAGTGTTAATTCAACACTGAGGAATTTGCTCTGTAGTGAAGTATTCACATTACTTAGCTTACTGGTACAGTATGAGTAAATGCCACTCAGCACCTCTTTAGGCTTTATTGTAAAATAGTGGAAAACGCTTTATTGTCTTACCCAGAGTGCTCAAAGTGCCCACATCGTAGTGACTGAAGCAGTTCTTCACCATCTTACTTAGGAAAGTTTTGATCCAACAAAACATGTAATCTTAATATAAAAAAAAAAATAAATAAATAAACTTGAAAATTAAAATCTTCTCTTTTAAATGTAAGCTTTACAAATGACTCTAAATGTAATGAATACATCAGAATTGGTTTACTGGAAAAATCGTGATTGCTGGACATAAATGGAGACATTCCATCGTTGCTGTGCTGCTGTGTGTCTCCCAGAAGAACTTCCAGAATACATGCTAGAAGGAAACACAACAAAAACACAACACTGTCAGAAGGTGTTGATTAATTCTCTTTCACAGCAGCCCTGACAGTTTTACGTATATATTTAAATTTTTACAAGCAAAGGTTTACTTTTACTTTACAGGTTTATTAATGTGCTCTCTCTGATCTGTCATAGCAACGCCATAGCAACAACTCTAAAAATAAGCAGATAAAAAACATGGAAGGAGTCTCCAGTGTCAGAGCTTCGTAACAGTCAGGGTCATCCATGTATAATTCATCAATAAGTTAAGATATTGTAAAATTGGGATGTGTTTGTGATGAAACACTGTGGAAGAAACGACACACACTGTTAATTACGTAGCAGATTTCATAAATTAGACGGAATGGTGGCTTATTGATTATCACTGTCGCCTTGCACCGGCAGTTTCCAGGTTTGAATCCTGCCTGGGGTCTGTGTGTGTGGAGTTTGCATGTGCTTGGTGGGTTGGTTCTTCCTCCAGGTACCCCGGTTTCGTCGCACAGTCCAAAGACATGCAGATTAGGCTAAATGGCGTCCCCAAATTGCGTGTTGTGTGTGAATGAGCATGTGAGTGTGTGTGTCCTGCAATGGAATGGCACCCCGTACAGGGTGTACCACATCTCTTGCCCTAAGTCACCTGGGACAGGCTCCGCCCCCCAACATGTGTGTGTGTGTGTGTGTGTGTGAAATACTTTACTTATGACTTCAGTGGGGTCCTCGTCGATCTTTTTGCCACAATTCAGCAATGAGTTGATGTCTTTCAGCACAGCATCCTCTGTTATGAAGGTAAGCAGAATTATTATTACGTAACAGAATAAAGACTTCTATTTCCTAAGGCAGTTTTGGACACAGTTGAGGTACGATCTGGCCTGAATACAGGATAAAACGGTATCGATAACGATAGAAAAAAATTCTGGCAACATTCTGGCAATGGTGAAAAGTTTTCCACTGGTTTGCCACAAGTGCCTCAAATGTTCCAGTCTTCAGTTAGTGGGGAAAAAATGGTCTAACGTTTGCTATCAGTGTAATTTTCGACACCATTAAAAGTCTCTAGCATTTGGGAAACAGCTGTGGTGAACCGCCACACATATGTTATTTGCAGCAAAGTAACTTTTCCTGTGTCTCAGTACACTTTTATGAATTCTCTCTCTTCACGGGAAAAGATCAAAATACATAATCAGTTATAGATCGAGTCACTCAGGAGACGTTTTATTTCAAAAAGTTTTGCAGGTGAATCTGGTATAAGCACATAGTTCATGCCACACACACACACACACACACACACACACACACACACACACACACACACACACACACACTCATTTCTCACTTTCTGTTCTGCCGTCTGGAATGGACCGGAGTGTACACGGCTCCACTGATTCTCTACAAATCTGTGCAACGCAGTCTACAGGAGAAAACAAGAAACACTTATTGGCTTTAAGTTATTATTAATTCATCTTCTTTAATAACAGTTAAACTCTTTTGTAAGTCGGGGTGAGCAAACATTTAATTTCTATTCATTTTATCATTATTTGAATTTAAAGGCAAGTTTGATTATACACACACTCTGCCGCTCACGTTCACTTTATTAATATACAGTGAGTTACTTTATATTCAACAGAACGCGGGTGAGATATCGAACGCTGCGTCTCTGAATTCTCTCACGTTTGAAGGAGATTTAGCTGAAAGTGAATGTTTTTAAAGGTATTAAATGTATTACAACACAAACATTGACTCTGCCAACATTCTGAGACGACTCCATCGTATTATTATCTTTTTTTCTTTTTTTTTAATAGAATATTTACTGTGAGGGATGTGACATCATATAAAGTGCTTTCTTATTCAACACCCAACATTTTAATAAACTTTAATTCAGTTCAAATGATTTGTGTAGCACTTTTAATATATTCATCATTCATCACAAATTTCATGAGAAAAAAAAAACAATACTAGTGAAAGAGTTTAACATTTTCCTCACTTTCAAGTTTAGGAGTCGGCGTTTCTCCATATATTTCATGGCAGATGTTTTTCTCCAAACACTGCTCCTTTAAGCAGGCTGTGAAAAGAAATACACACAACAGAAATCATCATTATTAATATTATTATCATCATTATTATTATCATCATCAATATTATTATTATTATTATTATTATTATTATTATATTCTAGTGTATACATTTTCATATAACACTTCTGATATCACACTTTACACATTTTTTTCATATTTTTCACATATTTATGACATTATACTGTAAAAATTATTCAAGTACATGCACCGGGCAGTATTGTCCCAACAAAATCAATTTCATTCTAGTAAACATTATTTTAAACATGTATTTGTAATTTCAGGCTTAATTCAATCTGTGCATGAAGCAGCACAATGTGCCAAAGTTTGTCTGAACTGGTAACCTCACGCTCTACAGGACTCCAGTTTCACTCCCCATAACTTACTAATGATTTAATATTTTATTTTAAACTAAACCAGAGTGCACTGTATCTTTAACACATGGAAATTTAAACAAATTTTGGTAAAATACAAATTTTACTTCTTTCTATTTTTTTCCCCTTTTACTTTCATTTCAGCATACGCTCTGTGATGTGTAGCGGCCCTGCCTTAAAAGCTTAGTTTCATTTTTCATTTTACTTACAGAGAGTCATGAGCAATATGAAGGGGTTCATCATCTTTCTGTGAAGGTGTGCAGAAACTAAACAAGAGAGAGAGAGAGAGAGAGAGAGAGAGAGAGAGAGAGAGAGAGTTTATAGTGAAATTATATAATTACAGGTCAAACATAAAAACTGCTCTCATGCTACAGTATAATAATAATAATAATAATAATAATGGTAATAAATAAGTAATGTAAAAAAAAGTACACATGGCATATACTGGACTTTATACTAGGATATATATAAATAGTAGTTTATACAATATGCATATTTTATTAATAGGAACAATAAAAATCACAGACAAAATTAACTAAACAATTATCTACAGAATATTCTCTTTCTCATAACCTACTGTACTTACCAGTATTAAATGATCCCTTGTACTCTCTGATCACTTGAGGAGTAATAAAACATTTCCTTTTCAATTAAACTGTACATAGTGGGCGTGTCCCAAACCATACACACCCCCAGACACCTCCACAAATCAGCACAGAGACACTCAAATAACACTACAGATAATCTCTTAAGTAAACACAACCCCCAGATATTACACAATTCAAAATAAATCACAATGTGTGTGTGTGTGTGTGTTACTGTAAGATATCAAGTGTGATGAACCAAAGCTACTCTCACGACCTGTAAATTGATTATTTTACAAGAATAGCACGTCCCTGAGGGGTTTAATGTTTTTTGTATTGTAATTTTCTTTACCCTAGTCCATAAGAACCCACAGTGACACAGGTGTGACGGACCCATTACATTTCCTGGAAAGTTTTTAAATCAGCTTCATCAATGGCTCTACCTCATGAAATAACATCTAATGAACGTCCTGGTGCATTTCAGGTGGCAATCCGTGAATTTGTGCACACATGACGTCATTTTTTTAAATTGTTTTGCTAGATGAACACACAGTATCTCTTGACTCATAAAATATGAAAAATAATTCTATACTGTAGCAATATTAACTAGGAACAAGAACACCATGGAAACCTGCACACCAATAACATGTATTTTCCCAGTAACAAAACTTAAATATCTGACAAAAAGATTAAGCTTTAAAAACAGACAATTTAATAAACATTGATGCAGGTGATATAATAACTATATCAGATCAGCATTTATTTTGCTTCCCATCAAAAAACTAATTTCACTAATCTCTTCAGCAAAATCATCAACGTGTATCGTGTACGTGTCTGGTGTGATCTGTTTCTCAAATAAATAGTACCAGCAGTCAATAAACTCCTATTCTACAAACCTGACCTTGAACCCTGTCAACTGTCCAACTACAGGCCAATATTAAACCTCTCCTTTATCTCCAGCATCCTAGAAAATGTTAGATCAGCAGCTACAGTATGGCCATTTACATAGCAATAATATTTATTATAAATGTATCGGTCAGGGTTTAGGTCTCATCATGGCACAATTTACTTTTACATGTGGTCAATATACTACATTTAGGTGTGTTACTTCTGCAATTAGGATAATATTTCCATTGCAATTACATTTTATTTTGTTAATTTTATTTTATTATTTGCACATACAGTACTGTGCAAAAGCATATAATAAAATTGGTACAGCATATAATATGGTGCCTTTTGCACAGTACTGTAACTATATTGAACAACCTTAATGACCCAAACCAATCTGGATTCAAAGTGGCACATTCCACAGAGACTGCCCTTCTGTCAGTCACTGAGAAGCTCCATGCTGCTAGATCTGCTAAACTTTCATCTGTCCTCATCCTCCTGGACCTGTCAGCTGCATTTGACACCGTGAACCACAAGATTCTATTATCTATTCTTACAAGCCTTGGAATTTGTGGAACAGCGTGGCAATGGTTTGCTTCTTACCTTAAAGATAGGTCATATGAGGTAACATGGAGGGGATCTACATCTGCCCCACGTAGACTCTCTACTGGTGTCCCGCAGGGCTCAGTACTTGGTCCTCTTCTGTTCTCCCTCTATACCCGGTCTCTTGGTAAGGTCATATCATCGCATGGATTCTCATACCACTGTTATGCAGACGACACACAACTTGTCCTCTCCTTTCCTCCCTCTGACACTCAGGTTTCCACCCGGATCTCAGCATGTCTGGCAGACATCTCATTTTGGATGGCTGCTCATCAGCTGAAGCTCAATCTCAGTAAAACCGAACTGTTGTTTATCCCTTGTGACTCATCTCCAGGTCAAGACCTTGTGATATCCATGGACAACAACCAAATCACTCCCTCAACCACCGCCCGCAATCTTGGGGTAACCGTGGACAATCATCTGTCATTTTCCCCACACATCGCTAACCTTACTCGCTCTTGTCGATTTCTTCTTTACAATATCAGAAGAATTCGCCCATTTCTTTCTTCACAGGCTACTCAGGTGCTTGTTCAGTCCCTTGTTATTTCAAGACTGGACTACTGCAACTCACTCCTGGCAGGCCTGCCTCTGTCCACGATTCGTCCTCTGCAACTGATCCAGAATGCAGCAGCACGACTCGTTTTTAACCTTCCCAAGTTCTCCCACACCACCCCACTCCTCCGCTCCCTGCACTGGCTTCCTGTAGCTGCCCGCATCAAATTCAAAACACTGATGCTTGCCTACAAAGCCAAAAATGGCCCAGCACCCACTTACCTCTCTGCGCTAATTACACCACGCACTGCACCACGTTGCCTGCGATCCTCCAGCACTGCTCGCCTCATCCCACCATCTTTCAGGGATCGAGGGCGGCATTCATCCAGGCTCTTTTCTGTTCTGGCACCTAGATGGTGGAATGAACTTCCTCTAGATGTCCGTACATCAGAGACTTTGACTATCTTTAAACGACGACTCAAGACTCATCTGTTTCTCCAGTACTTGGACTAACCCCCCTCCCCCCCCCCCCAAAAAAAAAAAAAAAAAAAAAAAAAAAACCTCAGTTGTGTTGGACTAATGGTACTTAGTTATTAACTTAGTTAACCCAGTGTAAGTATGTATCCAATGTTGTAAACATTAAAGCACTTTTTGTAAGTCGCTCTGGATAAGAGCGTCTGCCAAATGCCTAAATGTAAATGTAAATGTAAATATTGCTATGTTTTTTAATTTTTTGTTCTCTTATTTCATATTTTATATTCTTATTTAAAACTCTTATTATTTTTTGATCATCAGCAGCCGTATAAAAATTTCACTGCATATTATACTGTGTTTGTGATAAATAAAATTTGAATTTGTATATTTATTTATAAGGCTGTGGTCTGCTGGGGAGCAACGTCAGTGCCAGGGATGCAGGCGAGGTAAATAAAATCATCAAGGATAAAGACATAATCCTACAACGACTCACCAGATGACAATAGCAACTTACACACACATCCCATTATTCACTGTCACTATACACACACATACATACACTCATAAAACTGTACGTAACACCAACAACTGGGCACTGCCACCAGACCCGCACGTGCACACACCACCATCACTACTTTCCATCCCACCTCCTTAAACTCTTTTCCTTCCCCACTTTTTAAAAAATAAAATTTCCCTTTTTCATTAAAACCTCGCCTCGTGTCTGTGTTTGTGGTGCCGCCCATGTGTCAGACCCGTTATTCATGTAACGGACAGCGCAAGCCTAGTTTCACTTTCCTGTAATGCTGACATTAATGAGCTGATCATTTACTTACAAACTTCATCATCTTGCTGTAGAGGTGCAGAAACTAAAGGACTAAGAGAGAAAAGCTATAATTACATGTCAAACATAAAAACTGCACTCGTGCTACAGTATAATAAGATCTAGGATCGAATAATATCCTGGTGTAGTCATGTGACAATCTGCGAATTTGTGCACTCATGACATTATTACAATATGCTGTTGTGTCTCTACAGTAGCTAGTTTTAAAAAGCTTGTTTTATTTCATCCAATTTTTAATATACAATTCGAATTATTAATGACCATTATGATGATAATATCATTAAATGTTTTATATTTATCCTGTTCTGACTGCATTTCTTTAACAAATTAATATAATTTTTTTTTTTTAAATATCAGAGTGACACACAGTATGTCACGAGGGCTCTTAACCCTAAAATTGTCAGGGGAAAACGCAACATGTGACGTCTTTTAAAATGTGTTTCATGTGCTCTGTATTACATCTCCATAATGTCCCGTAAAGGAGAAAACGGGTTCTTATGAGTTAAAAGGATTGATAACATTTCAGATTTACTGTATTTTAATGTTCTCTCTCTGATACGTCATATCAACGCCATAGCAACGGCTCGTGCTTAGTGTTTATTAATAAAAATAAACAGATGAAAAACGTGTGTAATAGCTGATATGATGAAGTTTGCTGTAAGGAGTTTTGTTCATTTATCATGTATGGAACAAAAGGACTTTTATCAGTGTTAGAGCTATTTAATAGTCAGTGTCATTTTTCCTAAACATCCTTAAGTATGATGTATCATTCATTAATAAGTAAAGATAATGTAAAAATAGGACGTTTTTTTGTGACAAAACACTGGAAAAATCAACACTCACTGTTTGCTATTATTATTATTATTATTATTATTATTATTATTATTATATTCTGTTGTATACATTCCTGTATTATGCAACTAAATCTACACTTTTCACACTTTTTCCCCAGATTTATGACATTGTGTACTGTATACAAAAATACAAACAAAACAAAAAATTTTGATAAAATACAAATTTTACTTATTTTAATTTTTCCCTCTTTTACTTTCATTTCAGCATAAGGCCTGTAATGTGTAGCGGCCCTGCCTCAAAAGCTTAGTTTCATTTTTCTGTAATGCTGAAAGTGATGAGCTGATTATTTACTTACAGAGAGTCATGAGCAATATGAAGTGGTTCATCATCTTTCTGTGGAGGTGTGCAGAAACTAAAGAGAGAGAGACAGAGTTTATAGTAAAATTATATAATAACAGGTCAAACATAAAAACTGCCCTCTTGCTACAGTATATTAATAATAATAATAATAATAATAATAATACACTATAACCAGTGTAGTGTGTACATATGGTATATACTTTATACTTCGATATAGAGAGTAGTCCAACAATATGTATTTTTTATTAGTAGGAACAATAAAAATCACGAAACATATTTTCTCTTTCTCTTTTTCTCTCTCTCTTTCTCTCTCTCATAGCATACAGATCACTTTAGGAGGAATGAAACATTCCCTTTTCAATGAAACCATATAAAGTGGGCGTGGCACAAATCCTACACACTCCCACACACCTCCACAGACCAGCACAGAGACACTCAGCTAACACTACAGATAATATCTTAAGTAAACACGCTCTCTATGGCTATGTTTCCACTGCAGGTCTCAATGCCTATATCAGATTTTTTTGACCGTCTGTTTACACGTTCTTTATGACTCATATCCGATTCACGTGTTTACACTTGCCATACCATCTGAAACATCTTGCATACTTAAAGGGAGGTTTTTGCGCTACACACTAGCCAAGATAGACGGAGGTGAAGTATGCTTGACGCTCTGCGATATATCCTTTATTCACCAAATACTGATTTATTAATGATCAATATAATTATATAATCAGTATAATTAACTGATATAATTAATTATTATTTAGTCCAAATAAGCATTAACACAAGGGGGGGGGGGGGGGCTGGGTGCTTTTCCTTTTCCATGTCACCTGCGATGTTATAATTCCACACGCGCTTCCACTGGAGAATAACATTACGTCATTAAACCGCAAAGAAGTCACAGTTTTAATGACGTACAGAACGCAATGCTTCAGGAAATCCGATCTGTCTGTTTACACCACAATCACATGAGCACATGTCTGATTTATATCTGATTATATCTGATTATATCTGATTCTATGTCCTGTTTACACGGACATAGAACATATCGGATATGTGTCACATATGAGCAAAACATCGAAATTAGGTCACATTTACCTGACAGTGTAAACGTAGCCTATACTGCACAATTCTGAGCTCGATATATGTTTATTTAAAAAAACAAACAAACAAAAAAAAAAGCAAAATAGAATTACTCACTGTCTCTATACCTCTTTATTCTGTATTCGGGGTCACATGGGGCCTGGAGTCTATTCCAGGAGACTTAGGGCATGAGGCGGGGTACACCCTGGACACACACACGGAACCGGGCCTCTGGAGGTGTGAACCCAGCCTCATGACGGTACCAACCCGCTACGCCACTGTGCCGCCAACAGTCAAACACATACTGTCTATAATGCTATGAGCTTTAATAAGCAATGAGAACGTGTCAGTTTAGGGTTAAATAACTGGTTCCTGCTGAATCGTATTGATCCAATATCCATTAGAAGTGTGTTACTTATTCGCTTAGTTATACACAAATTTCATTTTTTTTCTTTCACCAGGCAGTGTATTTGTAACATATTTTTTTTAAATACACACTACATCAAACTTTTATTTTGATAACTGTGTGTAATTAATGATTGATTGACAGATTTTTTAAGTCACACTTTTTATTTTTGACTGGCTTTTAATGCAGTTCATGCACTGAAAAATATTCATTTATTTAAACAACAACAACAACAACAACAACGATGATAATGATGATGATTATTATTATTATTATTATTATTATAAATTTATACGTTCAGTGGGTGTTTTATTTTGAAATCCCGGAAGTGTTTGTGTTTATCGCGCGCCTCAGTGTGACGCTTCCTCGTGCATCAGTGACGGAAACGCAGGTCGGGTCGGAGCGGCGCGTGAGGACTACAGACAGCAGAGTGAGTGAGGGGGGAGGAGGGGGGGGTGTAGTGACAGGGCTTATTATTATTATTATTATTATAGAGGGAGAAATACTGTTTAATCTGTTTATCTTTATTATTATTTATTTAAACTCTTTATTCTCTAATGTTCTGATTATATCCGCGCTGATGTGACTGTTCACACACACACACACACACACACTGACCCGAGCTGACCGGGGGTGGAGGGATAAAGGTGTGTGTGTGTGTGTGTGTGTGCACGCGCGCGCGGTGATATTCTTAAGGTTTATGTTTTTAATTGTTTCTTCTTCACTTTCATTTCGGGAGAATCAGATCATTTTGGTTTCATTTTCATCATCAGCTGACACACACACACACACACACACACACAGACCTAAACATATGGTTTAAACACTAAAACAGATGATGTAATCAGCAGGAGATGAATTTTTTTAAGTTGATCACTTTAAAGATAAAAGTGTTTAATAATAAACTACAGAGACTTTTTAAATGATAAGTAACAACATTCAGTGTTTGTGTGGAGTTCAGTTCTCATCATACCTGAGATACACAGTGTGTTTAACATCCGCATGTAAATACACTCACACAAGGACCGGTGTCTCACTGTCTCACTCTCACACTGTCTCACTCTCACACTGTCTCACTCTCACAGTGTCCCTGTCTGTCTCACTCTCTATCCCTCTCTCACTCTCACTGTCTCACTCTCAATGTCCCTGTCTGTCTTACTCTTACTGTCTTACTCTCACACTGTCCCTGTTTGTCTCACTCTATCCCTATTTCAATCTCACTGTCTCACTTTATCTCTCTCTCTGTCTTACTCTCACTGTCTTACTCTCACAGTGTCCCTGTCTGTCTCATGCTCTACCCCTATCTCAGTCTCACTGTCTAACTCTATCCCACTCTCACTGTCTCACTCTCAGTGTCCCTGTCTGTCTCACTCTCACTGTCTTACTCTCACAATGTCCCTGTCTGCCTCACTCTCACTGTCTTACTCTCACAGTGTCCCTGTCTGTCTCACGCTCTATCCAATCCTATCCTATCTCAATCTCACTCTCACTGTGGCTCTGTCTGTCTCACTCTCTATCCCTCTCTCACTCTTACTGTCTCACTCTCAGTGTCCCTGGCTGTCTCACTCTCACTGTCTTACTCTCACAGTGTCCCTGCCCGTCTCACGCTCTATCCCTATCTCAATCTCACTCTTACTGTGGCTCTGTCTGTCTCACTCTCTATCCCTCTCTCACTCTCACTGTCTCACTCTCTATCCCCATCTCAGTCTCACTCTCACACTGTTCATGTCTGTCTCACTCTCTATCCCTCTCTCACTCTCACTGTCTTACTCTCAGTGAGACAGTGTCTGTCTTACTCTTACTGTCTTACTCTCACAGTGTCCCTGTCTGTCTCACGCTCTATCCCTATCTCAATCTCACTCTCACTGTGGCTCTGCCTGTCTCACGCTCTATCCCTATCTCAATCTCACTCTCACTGTGGCTCTGCCTGTCTCACGCTCTATCCCTATCTCAATCTCACTGTCTCACTTTATCTCTCTCTCTGTCTTACTTTCACTGTCTCACACTGTCCCTGTTTGTCTTACTCTATCCCTATCTCAGTCTCACTGTCTAACTCTATCCCACTCTTACTGTCCCACTCTCAGTGTCCCTGTCTGTCTCACTCTCACTGTCTTACTCTCACAATGTCCCTGTCTGCCTCACTCTCACTGTCTTACTCTCACAGTGTCCCTGTCTGTCTCACGCTCTATCCAATCCTATCCTATCCTATCTCAATCTCACTCTCACTGTGGCTCTGTTTGTCTCACTCTCTATCCTTCTCTCACTCTCACTGTCTCGCTCTCAGTGTCCCTGTCTGTCTCACTCTCACTGTCCTACTCTCACACTGTCCCTGCCTGTCTCACGCTCTATCCCTATCTCAATCTCACTCTCACTGTGGCTCTGTCTGTCTCACTCTCTATCCCTCTTACTCTCACTGTCTCACTCTCTATCCCCCTCTCAGTCTTACTCTCACACTGTTCATGTCTGTCTCACTCTCTATCCCTCTCTCACTCTCACTGTCCCACTCTGTGTCCCTGTCTGTCTTACTCTCACTGTCTTACTCTCACTGTGGCTCTGTCTGTCTCACGCTCTATCCCTATCTCAATCTCACACTGTCCCTGTTTGTCTCACTCTATCCCTATCTCAGTCTCACTGTCTCACTCTATCCCTCTCTCTCTCACTCTCTATCCCTCTCTCACTCTTACTGTCTTACTCACTTTCACTATCTCACTCTCTATCCCTCTCTCACTCTCACTGTCCCACTCTGTGTCCCTGTCTGTCTTACTCTCACTGTCTTACTCTCACAGTGTCCCTGTCTGTCTCACGCTCTATCCCTATTTCAATCTCACACTGTCCCTGTTTGTCTTACTCTATCCCTATCTCAGTCTAACTGTCTTACTCTATCCCTCTCTCTCTCACTCTCTCTCCCTCTCTCACTCTCTATCCCTGTCTCACTCTTACTGTCTTACTCACTCTCACTATATCACTCTCTATCCCTCTCTCACTCTTACTGTCCCACTCTGTGTCCCTGTCTCTCACTCTCACTGTCCTACTCTCACACTGTCCCTACCTGTCTTACGCTCTATCCCTATCTCAATCTTACTCTCACTGTGGCTCTGTCTGTCTCACTCTCTATCCCTCTCTCACTGTCTCACTCTCAGTGTCCCTGTCTGTCTCACTCTCACTGTCTTACTCTCACAATGTCTCTGTCTGCCTCACTCTCACTGTCTTACTCTCACAGTGTCCCTGTCTGTCTTACTCTCTATCCCTATCTCATTCTCACTGCCTCACTCTCACTGTGTCCCTGTCTGTCTCACTCTTTACAGTATACCTATCTCAGTCTCACTCTCACTGTCTTACCCTCACTGTGTCCCTGTCTGTCTCACTCTCACACTGTCCCTGTCTGTCTCACTCTCTATCCTTATCTCAGTCTCACTCTCACTGTCTCACCCTCACTGTGTCTCTGTCTGTCTCACTCTCTATCCCTCTCTCACTCTCACTGTCTCACTCTCAATGTCCCTGTCTGTCTTACTCTTACTGTCTTACTCTCACACTGTCCCTGTTTGTCTCACTCTATCCCTATTTCAATCTCACTGTCTAACTCTATCCCACTCTCACTGTCTTACTCTCACAATGTCCCTGTCTGCCTCACTCTCACTGTCTTACTCTCACAATGTCCCTGTCTGCCTCACTCTCACTGTCTTACTCTCACAGTGTCCTTGTCTGTCTCACGCTCTATCCAATCCTATCCTATCTCAATCTCACTCTCACTGTGGCTCTGTCTGTCTCACTCTCTATCCCTCTCTCACTCTTACTGTCTCACTCTCAGTGTCCCTGGCTGTCTCACTCTCACTGTCCTACTCTCACACTGTCCCTGCCTGTCTCACGCTCTATCCCTATCTCAATCTTACTCTCACAATGTCTCTGTCTGCCTCCCTGTCTTACTCTCACAGTGTCCCTGTCTGTCTTACTCTCTATTCCTATCTCAGTCTCACTGCCTCACTCTCACTGTGTCCCTGTCTGTCTCACTCTCTACAGTATACCTATCTCAGTCTCACTCTCACTGTCTTACCCTCACTGTGTCCCTGTCTGTCTCACTCTCACACTGCCCCTGTCTGTCTCACTCTCTATCCTTATCTCAGTCTCACTCTCACTGTCTCACCCTTACTGTGTCTCTGTCTGTCTCACTCTCTATCCCTCTCTCACTCTCACTGTCTCACTCTCAATGTCCCTGTCTGTCTTACTCTTACTGTCTTACTCTCACACTGTCCCTGTTTGTCTCACTCTATCCCTATTTCAATCTCACTGTCTAACTCTATCCCACTCTCACTGTCTCACTCTCAGTGTCCCTGTTTGTCTCACTATCACTGTCTTACTCTCACAATGTCCCTGTCTGCCTCACTCTCACTGTCTTACTCTCACTGTGTCCCTGTCTGTCTCACTCTCTACAGTATACCTATCTCAGTCTCACTCTCAATGTGTCTCTGTCTGTCTCATGCTCTATCCCTATCTCACTTTCACTGTCTCACTCTCAGTGTCCCTGCCTGCCTCACTCTCACTGTCTTACTCTCACAGTGTCTCTGGCTGTCTTACTCTTTATCTCTATCTCAGTCTCACTGTGGCTCTGTCTGTCTCACTCTCTATCCCTCTTACTCTCACTGTCTCACTCTCTATCCCCCTCTCAGTCTTACTCTCACACTGTTCATGTCTGTCTCACTCTCTATCCCTCTCTCACTCTCACTGTCCCACTCTGTGTCCCTGTCTGTCTTACTCTCACTGTCTTACTCTCACTGTGGCTCTGTCTGTCTCACGCTCTATCCCTATCTCAATCTCACACTGTCCCTGTTTGTCTCACTCTATCCCTATCTCAGTCTCACTGTCTCACTCTATCCCTCTCTCTCACTCTCTATCCCTCTCTCACTCTTACTGTCTTACTCACTTTCACTATCTCACTCTCTATCCCTCTCTCACTCTCACTGTCCCACTCTGTGTCCCTGTCTGTCTTACTCTCACTGTCTTACTCTCACAGTGTCCCTGTCTGTCTCACGCTCTATCCCTATTTCAATCTCACACTGTCCCTGTTTGTCTTACTCTATCCCTATCTCAGTCTAACTGTCTTACTCTATCCCTCTCTCTCTCACTCTCTCTCCCTCTCTCACTCTCTATCCCTGTCTCACTCTTACTGTCTTACTCACTCTCACTATATCACTCTCTATCCCTCTCTCACTCTTACTGTCCCACTCTCAGTGTCACTGTCTGTCTTACTCTCACTGTCTTACTCTCACAGTGTCCCTGTCTGTCTCACTCTCTATCCCTATCTCAATCTCACTTTCACTGTGGCTCTGTCTGTCTCACGCTATATCCCTATCTCAATCTCACACTGTCCCTGTTTGTCTCACTCTATCCCTATCTCAGTCTTACTGTCTCACTCTATCCCTCTTTCTCTCACTCTCTATCCCTCTCTCACTCTTACTGTCTTACTCACTCTTACTATCTCACTCTCTATCCCTCTCTCACTATCACTGTCCCACTCACAGTGTCCCTGTCTGTCTCACTCTCACTGTCTTACTCTCACAATGTCCCTGTCTGCCTCACTCTCACTGTCTTACTCTCACAGTGTCCCTGTCTGTCTCACGCTCTATCCAATCCTATCCTATCTCAATCTCACTCTCACTGTGGCTCTGTCTGTCTCACTCTCTATCCCTCTCTCACTCTTACTGTCTCGCTCTCAGTGTCCCTTTCTTACTCTCACAATGTCCCTGTCTGCCTCACTCTCACTGTCTTACTCTCACAGTGTCCCTGTCTGTCTTACTCTCTATTCCTATCTCAGTCTCACTGCCTCACTCTCACTGTGTCCCTGTCTGTCTCACTCTCACACTGCCCCTGTCTGTCTCACTCTCTATCCTTATCTCAGTCTCACTCTCACTGTCTCACCCTTACTGTGTCTCTGTCTGTCTCATGCTCTATCCCTATCTCAATCTCACTGTCTCACTCTATCCCTCTTTCTGTCTCACTCTCACTGACTTACTCTCACACTGTCCCTGTCTGTCTCACTCTATTCCGCTCTCAGTCTCACTGTCTAACTCTATCCCGCTCTCACTTTCTCTGTCTCACTCTCAGTGTCCCTGCCTGTCTCACTCTCACTGTCTTACTCTCACACTGTCCCTGTCTGTCTCACTCTATTCCGCTCTCAGTCTCACTGTCTAACTCTATCCCGCTCTCACTTTCTCTGTCTCACTCTCAGTGTCTCTGCCTGTCTCACTCTCACTGTCTCACTCTCAGTGTCCCTGCCTGCCTCACTCTCACTGTCTTACTCTCACAGTGTCTCTGGCTGTCTTACTCTTTATCCCTATCTCAGTCTCACTGATTCACTTTCACTGTGTCCCTGTCTGTCTCACTCTCTATCCTGCTCTCTGTCTTACTCTCATTGTCTCACTCTCACAGTGTCCCTGTCTGTCTCACTCTCTATCCCTCTCTCAGTCTCACTCTCTCCCTCAGTTTTACTGTCTTTCACTTTCTGTCAATGTTTCAGTCTGACTTTCTCTTCCTGTTTCACTAGCTCTATCTCACTTTGTCTCTCTTGCTGTCTCACTCTCTCTTTTACTCTCTTGCTGTCTCTCTCTAATGACATGAGACATGGATGTAGCTTTTAAAGGACAGTAACCTGGTGCTGATTCAGACAGGACGCCAGGACGGTCAGGTTCATCCCTCGGGTTTATGGAAAGAAGGGCGGGACTGAGCGCCACTTTATATAGCGCTACAGCATTACTAATGATGATTCAGTTCAAACGGTAGTGATGAAGATCACCACTATGATAATGATGATGATGATGATGGTTTCTCTGTGCAGTGTTAGTGTGTGTCTCACCATGACGTCAGTCGAGGACGCTGAGGTCTTCATCCCGCAGCAGGCGCGTGTCGTCACCGTCCCCGTGCGCTCGCTGCCTTCCTCCATCACTAAGAAAATGCCCCTGAGTCCCGCTCACTCCGACCAGCCGGCCACCTTCATCTCCCCGGTGGAGCTGAGGATAAAAGGGACGACCCTGAAATCACGACCTTTGACCCCGGGGCAGTTTCTCCTGCCGGTCCTGACCTCTAACTGTGAAGCTTTTAAAATACTCAGAGATTTTCTACTGTCAGGTGTTTAATCCATTTCCTATATTTTAGGAAAGGGAGAAAAATATCTCCGAAAAATATCTTAGAATTTTTTTTCTTTTGTTCTTTTTTTAAAGATTAAAGTTTTTATTTTATTATTTTTTTTATTTCAGGGTGGTTTGTGAGATGACATGCATAAGTTCCACTTAAATGTTTAATGCGTCATATATACTTTATTTATTGCTATCGTTGACTCAATTGTTAATTTATTAACAATTATTATTTATTTGAATAATAAAAATAATGTTAGTTTTTCTGTTTTAAAAATTATTTATAAACATCATTACTGTATTTATTAGATGGTAAGTAAATGAAATGTTGGTCATGAAAATGATAATTATATCAAGTCGTTGTATAGTATTTTTTAATCATGCTGTTATAAATAATTCCTTGTTAAAAATGTTTTGGGCAGTAAGGGGGATTTAAACTTCTATGTATTATTTCTAAACTTTATTATTATTTATTTCAATAGCAATTATCTGGCCTGTTTTTTTGTTTATTTTTTAGATCGCTTATTTATATAGAAATGTAAATTAAATGTGCTATGCGCCCTCTAGTGGCTGAATTAACCACAAGACACTCTTAATCCCAAAACACAACTATATTTGCTTCTAAATATATAATAATGTAAGTAAATAGTTACCTAAAAAAGTTTAGTGTAGCTTAATTTCGTTGACAATAATTATTTCTATTTATATCTAATTATTCTTTGTGCTTCAGATCTTTTAAAATCTATAAAATGAGTTTTGTTTGGTTGTGTACTTGTTTACTTGTTTATTTAATGTCGTTCTCCAGGTCAGACCTCACTGCAGGTGTCTAAGAGCCCAGGAGCAGGTTCTGCGTTCTGCAGAGGAAGGAACTCCATCGTTGTGTTTAACAAACAAATTTTCCTTATTGTAAGAAAAGCCAAGGAGTCGAAACGAAGCACCGCCCTCTCCGAGTGTGAAGCCCCGCCCCTGAGCTCACCTGTAAAAACGGTAGGTTATTTGGATGGAACTTTACTGAGTGCATTTCATTTTATTTTTTTTTCTGTTTTTATTTTGTATATTATTTTTCAGATAGATAGACAGATAGATAGTTAAAAACTTAAAAATTTGTCTAAAAATGTGTTCTTTTTTTCGTTTTATATATTTTTCTTTTATTCAGAATTTAATTTATTTTCTTCCTGTTTAAACCCTTACACATGTACGTGATTATTGTGCTGTATGTTTTCGCAGCGGGATGGAGGAAGTGACATCATCGAGGAGCAGAAGGATGATGGTGTGATGGAGTGTGAAGCGGTAAATAAGATTCATAATTAAATTAATTTACTGTGATATAAAATGTTACAACAATTTAAAAAAGTTGATGTATTTTTATTTATTCGTAAAGATTGTATTTATTTATTTGTAGGTAATTTTTAAAGAAAACTAAAAATCCTTACAATAAAAGTATTTAAACTTACATGTGTCCTGGACTCAACTCAACAGGAAGTCAGTTTTTTTGGGTCATTTGCAAAACGCCCCCGATAGATTTTGATATAGTCCTCCTAGGGGATTAATACGATCGTCACCAAACAGGGCAGATGTGATCTAAAGACATTGAGGATTCAAAATTGTGAAGGGGGCAAAAGGTGCTTGGGCCCGCTCATCGTTGCTTGCAACAGTATTTTACAGTTTGATTTAGTTGTAAATTTAAGACTAAAGAGTAATTACTGCTATAAACAATTTACCTTAAAGAAATTATATTTTTTGTTGTTGGTTTTTATTATTAGTCATCTTTTTACATTTGTGAATATTAAAATTATTTACAAGAATTGGTCTTGTGATAAAGATAAATAATTACCTGTACTTTGCTGTGATTAATTATATTTGAGTAATGAGTAAAATAGCTTAGGGTGCTTTATTTATTTTTTGCAGCTGGTTGATGGCATCACTGACAGGAAGAGGAGTAAAGATGCAGAGGATGATGGGAAACGCGCAGAAGTGTTAAAGGAAAGCGAAGCTGATGTGACGAAGAACGGGGACGAAAACTACCCCGCTAAAAACCCACTAACAAAGGACGCGAACACCAACACGCCGAGCGCCGAGGAAAAGATAATGCAGATAAAGCTAGAGGAAGAGACAAGCGCTAGCGCACCTTGTGGTGAAGCTCAGAGCTCGCTGGCTAACACTGAAGACTGTGGCGGTGGAGAAGATCGGATTACACTGGCCCTCACAGAAAGTTCTACTTTAGAGAGTTCATTAGCTAAAGCCAAATATTGCAAACATGTAACTTTCTCCAGGGTTCAGAGTCCATCAGTAACGAGCGAAAATGAACATCAAGGTAAAATTGACTGTAAAGGTCAAAGCAGCGAATTGGAGATTCCTCAGGATAAAACTGAAGCATCTGTTAGAGCTGCTGAGGTTGTCGAGGTAAACATCGCTCATCGAGCTGTTCAGGAAAATGCCGGAGACACAAATGAAGACGGAGTGAAATCTAAACCTTCCATCAGTATTCAGGCGAGCAAAGGTCAGAGTTCACACTGCGAACGTGCCGATGAGACAGTAAACATAAGCAGCGAGGATAACGTCGGGTCAGGAGACGCGAATGCAGTCGGAACAAACGGCAGCAAAGTTAAACATTTGTTGGAAATAGTAGAGAGAATCAAACAAGGAAATAACAACAGCGTTAACGATCAGGCCTCATCGGTCGAATTAGCGAAATGTAAAAATGACGATATCGCTGTAGAAACGGGTGCCGATTGCGACGGCTTAATCATTGAGAAAAGTTGTGTGGAAGTCGAAAGCGTATCAGCGGGAAGTCACATGGAGGTCATCGAGTGCAGCGCTAGAGACGAATCGGATCGACACACGAGCGGCGATGAAAGTCAAGTAAACGAGACGGGCGCCGAAACTAAAAGAGAAGGTCCTGTCAGTATCGTCACAAATTTGTCAGTTGAAGCCAAAGGCTGCGAAGGTGCCGTTCAGATCTCGGACACGGCCGACAGTCATGCTTTACACAAATGTACAAATGACGTAAATCGAGAAAAAAGTTGCGCTGGCGTGAAGTGTCCGAGTCTGACGCTTAAACACTGCGAGGGTGCCATCGAGATCGTGGATGACGTTGATGATGAGAACGACACAACCCGTCCAGAGAGTGGAAACAAACTGGGACCTGAGACTCCCGACGGCGCTAAAGGGTGCAAACGGAAGATTTTCACTAGAACCGTGGATGAGACGAGTTTAGACGTAGTAGCTGTCGCTCAGATTAGCGAAAATAACATTTCATCAGCTAAACGATGTAAACATGATGATGACGATGACGTGGAGTTCTTGTCTGAGTCTAAACCCGTCATAAAGCACAAACATAAAGCTACAAATCACGATCATGATGTTGTGATCATTGAGGACGACGATAACGAAGATGATAAAATCAACAGAAGCTCAAACAGCACAAATGAAATATCAGTATCGTCGCTGGATGAATGTGATCTTGAGATCTTGGACGTGCGAGGATGTCAAGGAGATGATGTTGAACTTCAGAGTATTTTGGAAAAAATGAAAAGCCGTAAACGGTGCATCTCCGATAGCGAGGACGTTGAAGTTTGCACTGAGAGTCAGATTAATAAAACTGAAGATTCGTCCACAAAACGCTTCAAAACAGAGGACACTACAAACTCGGGCGCAAAAACTGTCGGAAAGAGCGCCGGAGCGAGGGATCAGGATGACCAGATAAACAACAAAACGCCCTCTGAAGCCTGTATTAGTGAAGCTGAACAACTGTTAACCAGAAACGATGTGGAGATCCTGACGACTCGCAACAGCAATGAGGTGTCATGTAAAAGCGGAAACGAGCCGATTAGCGACGGTACAGATTACAACACAGCTGCTGCAGGCCTGATCAGTGAAGTGGAGAATTCTTCTGGTACAAATAATGTCAGTAAAACTGCGTCTGAGATCGAGGACACGCACGAAGCTAACGACGCAAACGGAGTCGAAACAAATTGTGTTGAAGGTTGTGTTAAATCCTATGTCAGCGAGGTTCAAAGTCAAAGTGCCGAACAAGAACATGTTACGCATGAACAAAACTCCGACGTAACGAATGGCGGAGTTTGCGGTGAGTCACACGCTAGCGGGGATAAGAGCGTGGCCCAGAATCGAGTTTTTGCTGCGAAAAGTGATTTTAAAGAACCGAACCGTGATGGAACATCTTGCGATCTCTCTGCTCATGGAACTAACAATGATGCTGCAGCTCAGAAAGAGAATGAAGATCTAGAACAAGCTGGCGTCAGGGAAACACCCACTTCGGACGTCACCGCTTCCCGAAGTTGCGTTCCACCTCAGACTGGCAAATCATCAGAGACGCGCGAACACCGCAAGAGCGATCCTGACAGCCAAGCGTCCGGTCCGGATCAAGACGGCAAGTTAGCAGAGGAACAGTCGGAGGCTCCCAATCAGAGCGCACGTGCTGAGGAAGTGGGTGTGATGCCCCGCCCCACGTCTCCTTTCACGGAGCTGAGGCGGGAGGAGAACATCAGTCGGATCCGAGCAAAAATCCGAGGGATGGAGGAGAAACTCAACAATCTGATTAACTCACACCGCTAAACGAGAACGCTCAGGAAACATTAACGAACAGTGACCTGTAGAAACGTTAGCATTTAGAGTGGAGCTCGTCCCGCTCGCGAACACAAACTGACCTGATATTATTCAGAGTATATACAGTACATGCACTTTTATATAACTGGACGCAAAGCACACGCCTTATAGTTTTCATACTTTTGGCATTGAGGTAAAGGTGGCGGTGCTTATTAAAACAAACATTGCAATATTTTACTATTATACCAGAAAGAAAGTAAAAATATACTTTTGCTTTATTTTTTGTCAGTTAATTTTGATGTAACTATAAAGACGTGAGAATGTCGAGTCGCCGTTTGAAGTTTATTCATAAACACAGATTGTGAGGTCTTTTTTTGTTCAGTTTATTTTCTCTGAATGATTTGTAAAGGTTTAGGTATGGGGCGTGTCCCGAGGTCATGTGACCTGTTAAATAAACACAGTGCACTTTATCATTCTTGTTTATTTCATTATTTCTTTTTTTGCTCCATGGAATCTGAAAAAGCCTAACATTTATCTGGATCTGGATCTAGAAAAAAAAAAAAAAGTCAAAAACCCATCCGAACGAATATCACACGGATGGATCAAAATCAGGAAAGAAAGTGGCAACACCTTTTGCAACAAATCGACTACCGCAGGGTTTACGCATCCCAGACCAAAGGTAAATTTTTACTGCAGAAGCTAATGCTCTGCTTATGGCTTTGAAATTCATCGAAACCACATTACGAAAGGATTACCTAATAATAACAGACTTAAAATCATGTCTCCAAGCATTAAAAAATATAAAAACAGATCATTCAACAATCTTGAAAATCCTAACCAATTTATCATTCGTAGAAGGAAATAATTTTAACATAATTATCTGTTGGATATCCGGACACTCAGGAATCCCTAGTAATGAGAAAGCAGACAAAACTGCCAAAGGAGCATTATCTAAATAAACAATTAAATGCTTTATACCCTTCACAGATTTAAAACCAATTTTAAATGAATACATCAAAAATAAATGCCAATCAGAACGGGACCAAAGCTTAAATAATAAACTCTATGAAACAAACCCCGATGTTGGATCATGACGTAAATGTCCTTTTAAAAATCATTGGGATTAAGTGACGTATACAAGATGCGGGATCGGACACTCACGAGCAACACACACGTTTTTACTGTCGAGAGAAAACCCACCACAATGTTTACTTTTAATCCTTTAGGAAACTTGTTTCATTCTATTGACACTTTTAAAATAAGTTTTTAAACACGTAAATCCAAATGTAGTTTTAAAGTTCTTAGAAAAAAAATATTTTAAACATCTTATCTAGTTTTAATATCGAATAACAAAAATGCTTCTCACCATGAATAGAGCCATAGAAACTGGCGTGGTGTTAAAAAAGAAAGAAAGAAAGATTTCTCTCTCGTTTTCCATCCATTTTCTTTTTTCTTGCCTTTTTGTCTTTCATTCCATCTTCCTTCAGTCCTTTCTTTCTTATTCTCTCTCTCTCTCTCTCCTCCCTGTAATTACAGACATTAGTGTTTCACATTCAGTTCTTTTTAAAAGTGAAATTATTGTATAATGTAGGATGATGAAGAAGATGATGAAGGTGTCAGTCGGAGGGTTAATCTGAGTGACCCACATGCAGCTAATCACATCATAACATTTTGTCTGTACACAACCACAGAAAGCACACTGATTTCATGTGTGTGTGTGTGTGTGTGTGTGTGTTTATCTCATGTTCGGTTAACGTCATAAACTTTTTAGTATCTCATCGGCTAAAACTGCTGTTATTCCTTCAGTTATCAAACACTGATCCAGTGCACACACACACACACACACACGTTTAGTCATTAAACTAATTAAAAAGCAAAATCACAATACAAATTCTTTATCACATGATACTAATGTAGCACACTGCTAGATAATCACTCCTGTGTGTGTGTGTGTAGGCATGGTGTTAGATTAGGGTGTGTGTTGAAAGGCTAGCTCCTCCTCTCTAACTATAACACACACACACGCACACACACACACACATGTCTTTGGGTGGAAGACGAAACACTGCGTCTGCAGCCATCATGACACACACTCGACACGGAGTCACACCTGCACTACAGGTACATCCCTGTCTCTCTCTCTCTCTCTCACACACACACACACACACACTCACAGATGTTTACAGCGAAAAAATTGTTTTTTTTTAAATATGTAATTGTATCATTTATTAATGAATATAAATTAAAATAATAAAATGTCTTTTAGTGTCTTAATAGTTGCATTTAAGGATAAAAGGTTGAAAAACTTTAAACATAAAGTAAATTTAGTAATTTGTATATATATATATATATATAAATGTAATTTAGATAATATAAGCTTATCCTAAATGAAATATTTTTGTTATTTTATTATAATTAATTTTATAAATCATTAATTTCCTAATTTTTGAAATAATATTTATATTAGGAAAAAATTGCACTTGCGGTATTGTTAACTGCATAATAGTAAAGTGTTTTTTAACATTTGGAACTAAAAAACTATCCTGCAAGTATACACACCGTGTGTGTGTGTGTGTGTGTGTGTGTTTATAGAAATGTTGCAGTAGCACTTTAGTAATTGCTCTGTAATTACAGCTGTGTTTGTTTTAAAATAAGTTTAATTTGATGGTGCGCATGTGTGTGTGTGTGTGTGTGTGTGAGGAAAGCACACACTTATCATTTGCTTATTTCACCCAGCCTTCAACTTTCTTTATCTTTTTCTTTCTTTATAAAAACAGTTTATTATTTACTTTTCTTTCATTTTTTAGCAGAAGCTCGACTCTTTAATGCTGATGATGGAGATCGTTACGAGTAATTCTTTGGTTCAGTTTAATAAGTAAAACATTGCATTGTATTTATTTATTTTTTGAAAACCACGCTTATTCATTCATTCATTTATTTATTTATTTATTTATTTATTGCAAGATCACTTTATTTCATTTTAAACAATTTCATTTAAAAATTCAAAAAATTTTTACTTTGCAGATATTTAACTATTATTAACAATGTATACAACAGCTAAAAATAATTTACTTATTAAATAATTATACATACATATTTTACACTATTTAATAGTTAATAATAATACTAATAATAATAATAGTGAGAATAAATCTATAATAAATATAAAGTCGTGTCGTTCTCTCTTCCCTTTGACTTTCTTTCCTCACTGCTGTTGTTGTGGTTTCTAAGAATAAGCAGAATTGTGTGTGTGTGTGTGTGTGTGTGTGTGTGTGTGTGTGTGGTAATTACTCTATAATCATTGTGTAGTGTAATAAGAAGTGTGTGTGTGTGTGTGTGTGTGTGTGTGTGAGAGAGATGGAAGAAGCGAGTCAGAGCCAGTATAAGGGCCCGGAGTACAGCACTGCACACACACAGACACACACACACACAGACACACACACACACACACACACACACACTGAACAGCCAGAACATTAACACCAGTGACAGGTGAAGTCAAACCACTGATGATGTCGTGCCCCAGCGCGGCGGTGACAGGATCAGGGTCACCCGAGGGTCACTCAAGTCCGCGTGTCTCGGCCGAACCCACAGAAAAGCCAACACAGGTCAACGCCCCGCCCAAGCCCCGCCCTGCCCCGCCCAAGCCCCGCCCCACAACCCTCAGCACCCAAAGGATCCACTGCCAAACACTACAGCACCCACCCCGAGAGGCCACGCCCTGTGGAGCCACGCCCCAGGGGCACAAGGGGAACCCAAACCTGAGGCGGTTTTAATGTCAGAGCTGATCAGTGTGTGTGTAGTGTTAATAAGTAACACACACATACAAATGGTCACTTTGTGTTTTTGAATGTGTGTGTGTGTGTGTGTGTGTGTGTGTGTGTGTGTGTGTGTGTGTGCGTGTGTGTGTGTGTGTGCTTTCAGTCTTGTGATAAGCTGCAGGTGTTTCCATGAGCCCATTGTATTATGGTGTGTGTGTGTGTGTGTGTGTGTGTGTCCTGTGCAGGTGCTGTGTTGGAGGAGTGTGTGTGTGTTGTACACTCTGATAGTGTGTGTGCTGCAGCCTGAACTCGCTAACTCAGCAAAATCTCGGTGTGGAGTGGAGCTCATCTCTGATCTGCAGTTTGTGTGCGGAGATCGAGGAATTTACTTAGGTACCAGCACACACACACACACACACACACTCACACACTCACACACACACACACACACACACACACACACACACCGTGTGAAACATGCTTCTCTTTTTCCTGCCTCATTGACGTCAGTATCTTCATTCAGCTCCCTTTCACCCTGTTCTTCACCCAAGGACATTTCCACCTGTCTGTCTCTCCCTGGAGAACTCCCGTCTTTGTCTATCTCTCACTGTCTCATCACTTTCCTGTCTGTCTCTCTACCGTCTTTCTTTTCAGACACACTCCTTTCTGTCTTTCATGTCTATCTACAGGGACATCTCCGTCCCCAGGATGTCTGGATTCCTCCAGACGTCTCTCTCTCTTGTCTCTCTATCTATAGACCTGTCTCTCTTTCTTTTTCCAGATGTCTCTCTCTCTCTCTCTCCAGACAAATCTTCCAGTTCATACGTGTCCTTCTTACTATTATTTTTCTGCCACTCTCTCTCAGTGTTGTGTGAACTGTACAAAAGTGTGTGTGTGTGTGTGTGTGTGTGTGTGTGTGTGTGTGTGCGTGTGTGTGTATATGTGTGTAAAAGAGAGAGAGAAATTCAGACATGAAGTATGAAATAAAACTGAATTAAAAACACCACTGCTAATGTTGCTGCACACCATCATGAACATCATCATCACCATCATCTTCATCTTCATCATTCTCATCACGACTGCTATCATCATCATCACCTTCATCTTTATTATCATCATTTTCGTCATCATCATCTTCATCATGGTGCCGGTATTATATCTGTGTGTGTGTGTGTGTGTGTCAGGTCATCCCAGAGCGGTGAGAGGTGCAGGTCCACGCCGCAGAGGTAAAGGAATCGTGGAGCAGTGCTGCGTGAAAGGATGCGACCTTCAGCATCTGGAACATTATTGCGCCAAACCGAATCGAGAGCGACGACACACGCAGAACGCTCCGCCCACGCCACGCCCGGTGCGTGTGTTTACACTTCTGTGACATCATTACAGCAAACTACACAAACACTACACAAAGAAAAGGGGTGTGATGGGGTGGAGCACTGGGGGGTTGGGCGGGGGGATGAGGGGGGGTAGTGGGGGCCTGGTGTGTGTAAATGACCCACTTTTATGAATAACATTTTTAGTCGAAGTGTGACTTTAAACAAACAGGAATTTATTCGCAGATTCTTTTGTTGTGGTTCGCAGGAGGATCAGTTCTGGCTGATGTTCCTCAGACGATGTGAAATGAACCAGATTAAAAACAAACCTGAGAAATTTCGGGAACGACTTAAAGAGCGAGTGCTGTTCCAGAGGAAGTTGAGCCACGCCTCCATGCTGTCGCGAGTTATTAGCAAAAAAATCCACAAAACTCGTTGCTCAAGGCGAAAACAAGGGAACTGAGACCGATGTGTTTCTGTCCCTGTCTCAGAGGCTTGGCTGAGCTAATTAACACCACAGTCAAGGTTAGCATTCATTAGTAGCATGTAGCACAGACTGTTTTTTTTTTTAAAACTGAATGTTCAAAGTTAATAGTTCATTAGACTTATGCCAGCTGATAAAACTATATTTTCACTTTATAGTTTTATTCTGTTTTTTGTTTTTTGTTTTCATTTGTTTGTTTTTTTAAACAGCACTTAAGAAAGCAAGCGCACAAGCTCCAGCCTGGACTTTATTCACAGCCTGTGTCACGCTGACATTTTAATTACAACCCTATCTGTTATTTATACGTTATTTTATGACATACTTTATCTTAATCACGTCCTAACAGTATCGCGGGAATATGTACAGTATGTCGCTGGCTGCGATGCGCTAATCGCCCACGCGCGTCAGCATCACAGCACTGTTAGCTCGTATGGCAAAACAAAGCACAAACTTTTCCTAGACAAGAGTTTACAGTGTTGATTTTGTACGAATTCTGTAAGCGCTTTGGTCAACTAGCTGAATGTAATTCTAACGATGTTTGTGTTTAACGTCACGCGCCTACAAACACCACTGAGTTATTAGTTATTAGAAATACAGGCATGACGTTAATATATTAACCGTGTGGTTTGAAAACTGTGTTAGTGAATTTTGTTTTCACCTGAAAGAGTTAATTTGTGAATTGACGGAGTGTGTTTGAGAAAGAGAGTCAGGACTCACCCTGAGTCACACTGTCATGTTTCATTTTTGCTTTTTTTAATGCTAATCAGTCTTTCTACATTAAATCTACAGCTGGTTGCCATGGTTTCATTGCTAGTGCCGAGCTGATGCTGTTCCTTTTCCACGTGATTCCAACGATTCCATATGAATTTGAATCGTTTATTTAACAAAATGCATCGGCATAACTTCAATAGCTTCAACATCCCCTTACTGTAGCTTTGTTTGCTTTTTTTCCCTCTGGGGGTGTTTGCATTCCATTACACTGAAGAGAATCAAGCATTTTGATATAAATTTCACGGGTATGTATGTACGAAATTCACGCCGATTGCTGTGTCTAGACCCGTATCGGAAAAAATAGAAAAGTAATAGCACACGCGATTCACAGTAGGGAGGAGGGATCAGGTCATGAAGCTACCAGTACGAATCGAATTAATCATCAAAAGTTTCCGATTATCATTCTAATAATAGCAATTAAGCAGCAATTAGTGGGTCCAAGCACTGAACCTTAACGCACCCTGAGGAATCGTTCCGTAATTACGGTCGAATTGTCTCATGAACAGGACACACAAATCAATGCGCATAATGCAAATATTTTTCCTGTTGCAAGCCCCGCCCACTCTTACAGCTCCTCCTATAAACGATCTTGGTCCTGGGTTGTTCTTTAAACGGTGTGATTGCTCACATGGATGCAGGGTGAAACTGTCCAGTGCACTATGAAGAATTTATTTTAAATCTTTTTTTGGGAATTATTTCTCAAAACAAACTTTAGAGTTTTTTACCATTATAAGTCATTTTTTATGTATTATGTCAAGAATTTTGTAAGCGCTTTTGTACGAGTTGTGAACTCAGACTGTATCAACGAATGTTTTTCAGTGACGTTTGCACATTTTTTCTTAATTATAAATTATGCGTGTTTTGTATTTTATGTTTTATATAAACTCTATGATAAAGTGTTAAATATTAACCATGCTGCATGTTGAGTGTTTTATTGAGCGCATGAGCGTCACACTGAATGAAGCGCGGTGGTGTGAGCGCTACAGCAGGAGTGTTCGTGCATCTTCTTCTTCATCTTCTTCTTCTTGCTGCAGCTGAAATGCAGATTCCTGACCTTTCTGTATCAGTAAATAACTTTTATCTCAGGGACCTTCATGTTTTATCAGAGTTGAAGCGCAGATGACCTGCTTATAAACCGCAGCTCAGAGAGGAGAAGGTCGCAGGTTTTCCTCACGTCTCTGATTGTTCACACAAACATCGCTTTCAGTTCTGGAAGGAAAAAACGTACACTTTTTACAAACTGGACGTAAAGACTCAGGATTTAGAAGAGAGACGTTTTTTACTTGTTGTAGAGATAAAGAAAACAGGATGGCTCTTAAAAAAGCTCTTCAAAACAGCTTCACTACACAGACGAATTTTAATAACAAATTAAATCAGATGTCGGCCGGGGGGGTAAGGGTGAGAGAGAAGGAGAGAAAGAGAGAGAGAGAAGGAGAGCGAGAGTGAGAAAGTGAGAGAGGGAGAGCGAGAGAGAGAAGGAGAGAGAGAGAGAGAGAGAGTGAGAGAGAGATAAGGAGAGCGAGAGAAAGAAGGAGAGCGAGAGAGAGAGAGAGAGAGAGAGAGAGATTCTGAGTTTTGGCAGTATGATGGTAAATATGTGTCATGCCAATAAAGCACTTTTGAATCTTCAATCTTGAAAAAGAGCAAGAGCGAGAGAAGGAAAGAGACCCCTAGTGGCTGAATGATGCATGATGAGGTCATGCAGTTTTACCAAATGTACTTAGCCACGCCCACCAGTTTCCTGCTCGATGCTGATTGGCTGATGGGGGACCCACAAGTAGTGTTGCCAACTTAGCGACTTTGTCGCTATATTTAGCGACTTTTCAAATCCCTCTAGCGCCAATTTTTTTTTTTAAAAAGCGACTAGCGACAAATCTGGCGACTTTTTCTTGTGTTACTGGAGACTTTTGGAGACTCTGATGTGTCTGTACTGACTCTTCTCAACTTGCCACAGCAGCTGCCGCCGCCGGCCCCTCCCCCGTCCCAAAAGCACTCACAGACAGGCCTGTCCTCTCACACACACACACACACACACAGACACACAGATGAAATATTCAGGCTTCAAAATGATGGAATAAGTGACGAGTGTAAGGCCTGAGAGAGAGAGAGAGTGTGTGTGTGTGTGTGTGTGTGTGTGTGTAATTTGTCTCTCTTGGTTGGAAACAGTGGTGTGTTACGTAAGCAGGTTTGTGTGTGTGTGTGTGTGTGTGTGTGGGGACAAACATGCCCTTTCAGTCTCTCGGCCCAGCGTCTGATTGCTACACTGTGATTTTCTTGACTCTAAATCTCACTCTTTAAACCTAATTTTATAAAGAACTTTAACATTTGTATTTATTTAAATTAAATTTTTTGTTTGATTTGTTTTATTGTCGTCATCACTTGACATTTCCCATAAGCGTAGATGAGTGTTGTGTTTCTGGGTTAAACGTTGATGTGTGTTAGTGAAAATGTCTCAGTAAACACAAACCCTTATAAACCCTTAGACTCCCACATACGATACGATACGATACGATACGATACATTATCTGATCGATACAGCTGTAATCATTAGGATGATCATTTGAGTCTAACAGGTATAATCTGCACACACACACACACACACACACACACACACACACATATAACAGGGTTTTACACTGGATGCCCTTCCCGACATGACCCTCACATTTTTATTGGTTCCATTATTATTGCTGCGAATGTTTTGTGACACTGTAGAAGCAGCGCCCCCTGCTGACCATGATCGCTCTATATATCTGTAATGTATATTAAAAGCTACATTTAAAGGAAGAGATAATAAAAACTCACCATGGAGAAATTACACCATAACTCTCCAGTCCAGTAGGGGGCAGTAGTCTGAAGGTGTTGTTTCAGAGAAGCTTTCTTTACAGTTAATTATGATAAAAAGTAACTAATTTACAGCTAAACTACGTTCATGCCAACATTACTAACTGCACTGAAGTTGTTAATCTGATCAAACACAAACGCCACTTTTTATTCTGCAGCTAATGAAAAGAAAACTAAATAAAATGTACAAGTTTTGTACTGAGATTTAGGTTTTCTCCTTCACGCTGAGTAAGAAGCAGCGTTACTGACAAGCGTGAAAACAACAACAATCACAAAGCAAACAGCCAGAAATCAGCGGATATAGAGCTCTGACCAGTTAGCACTAACGCTCGTACGGTAAGTCATGTAACACGGAATTTAACCTGTCTCTCAAAATGGCCGACACGTCAAGTGTAAATATCCTAAATCAAATTTCAATGACCTCAAATATAGGATAATATATATATTTCAAAAGTTTTCCAAAAGGTCATGATGATAATAAACCAAATTAAAACTGTATTAAATTTGTTTCTAGTTTTTTTTTTTAAAAAACATTTAGCATTAATTTTTATTTTGTTAAGAGAGAGTTTTTTTGTCTTCAAGCATTTATTTATGAAAATATGCAAACTTATTAGTCCATAAAATAATACATAAAAATTCTAAAATGTGTAAAAGTATCTAAAAGCAAAGTAAATTAACTTGTATTTAATTTATAATAATTTTACAATAAGAAATGCTGGACAAATTTACCAAAGTTCTGCATAATTTTTACTTGTTAGGATTTGTTTAGGCCTAGAAATACAGGACTATATACTGTACACACTGCCTGGCCAAACAATACTCACCAATTCAGGAGGATCAAATTATTGAGTTATTATTGAGTTATTATTGAGTTATTATTGAGTTATTATTGAGTGTCAAGCAAAGAAAACAACTAGAGAAAATTTAAATTACTGGAACTGGTTTCAAAACCTGAAAACCAGCGCTGAACCTTTAACTGTGTAGAAGAAATAATGAAGTTGGATGAAGAGGAGTTCAGGTTAAATGTATATTTCAGCACAAAATAGCTTCCTTTATCTGTTCTGTGTAAGTGAATGTACTTGATTGTTGACTTCCATTTAATGTTTGATTATAAATCAGTGCGCTATAAGCGACGCAAATCTGGCGAGCAGAGGGGATCATCAGGGGATCTGTTTTTGTTCATGTATGAACAATAGTAAGAATTGATTTTATTTGTATTTGTAATCTGTGAAATACAAACCCTGTACAGCATCTCAGGAAAAAAATGAAAAAAATTATTTTTATAAATAAAGTGAAGTCAATCAGCCAATCAGATTGCACCTGTGGCCCGATATGCTGGAGTGTGTTGTGGGCGGAGCTTGTGATGGTATGGAATGTGTAGTGTTAGACTGTGGTGTGTAGAGTGTGTGATCTGAGACAGAGCCACTGGATTAGTGCCGACCTTCATAAGAACGTCTATAAATCAGCGTTCTGTAAAAGCAAGGCTAACGGCCAGACCGGGGTCACATGATTTTCGGTAAAAAGGAACTGTGCAAACAAAAAGAATTCCCCAAATCAACAAACATTTGAGTAATAATTCACTGATAAGTAGTGAAGAATTTACACACACACACACACACACACACACACTGCTTGTAAACAGTTTATGGTCACGGCTGATTTTCAGTTCAGGTATGTTTTCACTTGTCACTTTTATTTAAAACGTCTCATATAACTTTAATTTATACAGAATAATTTACTCTCAAAATTTCAGTGTGTGTGTGTGTGTGTGTGTGTTACAATAAAATACATGTGATAAAGTGAAGTTACTAAATTTATTAAAAATGATTGTCACATGCTTTTATCCATTTATAGCTGCATGAAATCTTTCCTTAAAGGAGTGAGTTCCTGTTGTCATTAACGTTATAGCAGCTAGCGACGTGTATACAGACCGCGATGGTGTTCCCTCACCGGTTAATAAGATAGAACACACGGTTTGTCATGTGATAAACCGCCAAAAAGCGTAAACTCCTCTGTCCTGAAGATGTGAGAGAACGTATAGTTACAGCACTGACACTGGAGACTCCTTACCCACCTGACAGATTAACATGTCCAGTGGTTTTTCAGTTCTAATCTCCTTTCACATCTGCTGTTATGGAACGTGAATCAACACCTTCTGGTCCGATCACAATCACAGAATTCTGAGATGTTTTATATGTTGTTTATTTAATCTGCTGTATTTTTCATGCAAGCTGTGTGTGTGTGTGTGTGTGTGTGTGTGTGTGTGTGTGTGTGTGTGTGTGTGTATTGATTTATTTCTCTCCTCGGGTCTGTTTTCAGCAGAAGTTGCACCATCATGTTGCGTTGTTTGGTTCTCCTGCTGATTTTTGGGGTGAGTAAACAAACCCAGGCTTCTGGAAACAAACAAAAAAAAAACCCATTAAGGTCTAAAGATCATCCTGAGAGCAAATAAACCGTCTACACAATGAGGACTAATGAGTTTGTCAAAGCGCTGACGATTTGATCCAAAATGAGTGTAAATATACAGCATGAAGAAAAGATCTGACGAGAAAAAGTGTTATTACATCACATGTGATCTAAAGTCTAGCAAATAAAATGTGATTCTACACAAAACAGCCCACAGTATGGAATTACAGGCAGAAAGAAATCATAACATTCATATCATATTTTTTCATAAAAGTATGGATTACATAAGTATTCACCCCCTAAGTTAGTTTTGAAGCATTCTCCAGATGATTAGATGAGTCGACCTGTGGGTCATTACAGGGTCATGTGATCGAAGTTTAAGTATACTGTACCTGTTGGTCCATACTGTATTACTGCAAACCTGAACATCTCTAGAATCATATTAATCTGGGTCATCCAATATTACAAACTGCCTTGGGACTTTTGTCATGATCAAATTCACTCATCGAGCCTGGCCTGGAATCGAACCCAGACCCTGGAGGTGCAAGGTGACAGTGCGAACCAATACACCACCGTGATCAAACTGTCCGTCTGATTTACTTAAGAAACACCGGCCTTCCAGGAACTCCTTTAATGACCCAAACATGTGGAAACGTCTTGGGGCGAGGTCAGGATTGTATGGGAGGAGGGGGGGGGGGGTCACTTTTTGTACAAACTATCAATTCTGTACAAATTAACCAAATTTACCAATTTACATATCAGTGAATAAAACCCAAACAGCTTGTCTCTCTCTGTCCTCATTGAAAAAACATGGCCGCTAAAATAAAAGGTTGATTATTGCTTACAGTCTGAACTGCATGTGTGCCATACTGTGGTGTACGGGTTAATATACTGTATGTGAGCTACATGTGAGAAGTATTATGCAAAACAAACCTTACTAATTACTATGTTTTTAATCAAGTCAATTCTTACAGGTAATTAATCGAGCCCTAGTCTAAATGACATTAAACATGAAATCAAGACCATCCCACTGTTCCAGGTCTAATCTACAGCCTGTTGTTTTACAGATCTCATCCTCTTCTGCTGTCATAAATCTTCCCTTGGGCTCACAGTTTAAGCTTCAATGCTCTCATCCTGACGATGGCCTTCTGTCTCCGGAGTACTTATGGAGCTTTGCACACCCAGACGAGAAGAATGCTTTTTCTCCACTCAGTGAAACGGGTGAAGAGCACGAGCTGAACCCAGTGGAGACACATCACAACGGAACATTTAGGTGTGTGATTCAGGGTTTTTCTGAAACAGGAGCCATGAAGATAATGAAGACTTTTGAAATCCAAGTCACTGGTAAGACAGGACGGGACTCTGTAACATGAAAACAGAAAATATTAGGTTTAAAATAGCTATTATCTTTATTTTGAAGAATCAGTGGTACGTCATTGTGTCCGAAGCCATCTGAGAAACATTTCAATTCTGTGAACAATGTTCTCCACTAGACTCCCCCAAAAACCCCATTAGCCTTCAAAGTCAAAGTCTCTCCATCACACTAGCGCTTCTCTGACATTAGCAACCTTTACGGATAGACGTAAAACCCTATTTTTCTCGCTGGCTTTTAGACTTAGTTAAAATATTTACATTTTGCTAATTGTTTTTTTTTTATGATCTGTCTTTTTTTACAAAGATTTAACATACCCATTCATTACTATTACTATCGTTTCCTCCTCATGACCAGAAATCATACCGGTCATAATGTGGCCATTCTTTGAAAGAACTGAAGGAGAATCGGTGACGCTTCCCTGCACTTTCACCTCTGAGACAATCAACAGCTACAGGTCTGTCCATGTCAAATGGTTCAAGGTTAAAGATCTGCAGAATAGAAAAGAGGATCAGGAGCTCACACCTGTGGTAAGGAGCAAGAGCTTCACTGAAAAGGAGGAGAGTGAAAATGAGAGAGAGACTCAAGCCAGGACAGTTTACTGGACGTCTGATCTACAGGACCTGGACCACTCCATCGACTTTGACAATCTAAAAGTGGACGATGCATCTCTGTACCGCTGTGTCATCATGACGGCCGTAAAAGAGGAAAGGCTTTTCGAGCTGGTGGTAAAGCGTAAGTGAGGCTGCATCTGTCCAACCGTCCATCCATTAAAAATTATTACAATTATTAATAAATAATTGATAAGTAAAAGATATACTATATACTCTAGTCAAAGCACAACTTGACCAACAATGTTATCCATGTGAATTAAATATAAAAAATTATAAAAATCATTATGAGAAAAAGTGCTTTTAGTGTTGCCTTCCATCTGGGGAAAAAAAATCCATTAATGTTCCTACCTGTTCTACCCCGTTCCGCAGCGATCCCACCCCCTCGCTGTTTTAACCAGTCCCACCCCTGGGAGGCGTGTCCTGACCCAGAAGGCAGGTCGGGCGAGGCGATCCTGCAAGAGTCTCTGACTGAGTTCTCCTTCAATCTTTACAAATATCTCAACTCCATGAAACCTGAAAGTAACCTGCTGTTTTCACCAATCAGCATCTCCATGCTGGTCTCTCACATGCTGCTGGGTACGAACACACACACACATAGAAAATACCAAATCACCTGAGAGTTCATTCCATTAGCTAGATCTAGATTAATTAAAACTAATTTCTTTATTAGGCTCTACTTGAATCTCTGATTATTTGATTAGTTGTTTAAATGATTAATTGATGAAACTCAAACTTTCTGCACATTCTAAAGGTTTAACGTGTTTAAAGTCTTTGTTTAAACTTCTTATCTGATTAATTTGAGACCTCTTTCTAACCTATTCTATTCTATTTTCTGATTTGCATAACTTCATTCCTGTAGTATCAGGGTATTTAGATACTCTGTGATATTCAAGCTGTTGATCCTGAAGCATGGTGTCGGAAGCATGGTGTTGAACCCTTGGTGCCTTTTCTGACTAATCCTAGACCTAGTTTTAAAAAATTTCTGTTATTTTAATATTCAATTTGCATAATTTCACTGCGTTGTTAGCTTGACCTTTTATATCTGTAATATATTTGTAAGTTTTTTCCCTCGCATTTGTTTATTAACATTAGTTTAACAGAGATTTTTTTTTTGCCTCTATGTTAATGTCTAATTGCCTTGATCTAATTCTTAATCTAGATTATTATTCATGTCGCTTTTATTACCTTTAGCACTAATTAAATTTTTATGTATTTACTTTACTTTTGCTTTGACTTGAATTAATCGCAAATGTTCTTCAATTTGGTTAAATATCATTTTAATATCATTTCATGAATTGTGCTTTATTTCATTCAGCATTTTAATTAAAATCTTTTATTAAATTACCTGTAGTTGATTTTTTACATTTATTTTCTTAATCTTTAAATGATAGATTGTATAATTACACTCTGGTGTATCTGAGATTCATGCAAATTAGTTGTATTTAATTTAATTTTTTGCCTCTAGAGTAGCCTTTTTTTAATGGTGCTCCAGTTTAATCACAAAATATAAAAACATCCACATTTTTTTTATTACTATTATTTTGTACGTTGTGTCTGTACCTGTTTATCAGTGAAACTTTCAAATTGTTGTAATCTGAGGTTTATTTATGTTTAGTTTAATCCTTAATTTCTATGATTTGGTTTCATTTTAATAGCTATTTTTTATAACTGATGTGGTTTATCTCTGATTAAACTTTTTACACAGTAAGTTTAGAATATAATTTTGTTTATTTTGCAGTTTATGGTACTGTAGTTTTATCTTTTATTTTAAATGTCACTTTATTCATTTGAGCCTGACGTAATTTGATTATTTCATTTCTTTGAAATATCATGAACAATTATAATTATAATTATAATTATAACAAATATAATTTGAGTCTGAACAATTTATTTCCACTATAACATCAGGTTTGATTGGTTTAAGTTTACTTTAGTTGAATCAGTTTCTTCTGAATTAGTCTTTGCATATTTGTAAGGCATTCAGTAAACCTTTCCTCTGCTCTTTCTCTCTTTTATTTCCTCTTTCAGGGAGCCGGGGAGAGACGAGAACTGATTTGGAGCGTACCCTTTCCCTGCCCTTGGGTTTCTCCTGCATTCACTCTGAAATGAAAAAACTGCGCAGCAAGATGAAGGAATCGATTCTCATCACCAATCAGATGTTTTATCACCGAGGTACAGCATGCCATGTCAAAGTGTGCCATGAAATGTACTTGTTTGTTTATTTGCATCTTTATATGTATCTTTATTTTCCTCTTTTCTTCTTCTTCCTCAGAGCTTAAACTCCGTGAAGCTTTCGTTAACCAAACCCAGGAGTTCTACGACTTTACACCCCAAAAACTGACCAATGACAGTGAGGCGAACGTTAGGATGATCAACAACTGGGTGTCGAGCCAAACTGAGAACAGAATACCAGAGCTAGTGGACTTCTTTGATGAATCAACTGAGTTTGTTTTACTGAATGCTGTTTACTTCATCGGTCAGTCGCCTGTTTTTATTCACTTTACATAAAACCGATGTTCAGAGTCTGAAACCTAAATCAAGTCCATGGCTTGCATAAATATCTCCCACCTGCATGAAATAACCTGTGATACTGGAGCTGCTCACTGTGAAGCATGGTGGCGCTAGCATCATGTCCAAACTGGTTGTTTTGCTTAACAATAATCATTTCAACCAACAATAATTAAGAGTTGTTGTTTATCTTATATTCTTTCAGTTTTTATAATAATAATAATAATGAATTTAAGGTGTCTTTTTGTGTCTTTATTAAGATTGTATATATGACACTTTAATTACAGCCGTGTCAACTCCATTTAACTAATTATAATGAACCAGAACTAGTTTTGGGGTTCACAGTGATGGTATGTGAATATATATGTGCTTACAATTTATAAACTTTTTATGTGCTTACAATTTATAAACTTTTTCCTTTTTTTTTTGTAAATAATTTAAATTTGTATATGTGCAGTATGTTTTATTTTTGTTAGAGAGATGTCCAGGGGGATGGGGGTGAATACTTATTCAACCAACTTTATGGTGTTAAGAATCAGGCTGCAATAGCTGCTAAAGTCAAGTCGTGTAGGAAACAAACCAGCGTTCGTCCTGGGCCAAGGTGCTCTGCACAACACATTAACATTATAAATGAATAAAAACTAACTAGCTAACTGAGACGCCTAATTAGCTGACTGGCAGAGACAAACTAAATAAACAAATTAACACCATCAATTAACAAAACTATCTAAGATCTATACATAAAACAAAATGACAACAAGAGACAACATAAAGTTCACGTGCAAATGTGCAGACAGGGACAAAAATGCGACACAACGCTGTGCTCTGTGATTGTGAGTTGAGGTGGTGAAAGTAACCACGTCCCTGAGATGAACAACAGTAAACATTTCTTGTTGAAGTTAAAGCAAAGAAAAGAGTTCTGGTGCAAATAACAGCTAATAAATAGTGTGCAAAAAAAGAAAAAAGAAATTGCAGGTTGGTGTTCTCGGCTGTCCTCACTATCCGCCGGAGGGTCCTGTGGTCTCGAGATGGCACTGATGTCAAAAGTATATAAGTTTGTATTTATAACTTCTGAACTTAAAGTTCATTTTCCATATTTCCAGTCCGCCTTTTCTATCCCCGATCTCTTTGGGTTTAAAGTTTCTTTGCGAGTGTTTAAAGGCAGTGCTGCGGACTCTGGTGCGGACTACACACAGATGATTGTTTTTTTGTTTTTTTTGCCATCAGAAAATCCACTCCGGCAGCCCGACTCTCAGCACCATGAACAATCAATTATTAATTACAGTGGGTTGAATAAATATTCTCATTACCTGAAAGTAGTTGTAACTTTTCGGCCTCGTGACTCACATTAGCTGAACAGAAGGATTTTTTAAAGTTTAGTCAGACAGCTGCTCTCTCCTCAGTACTGCGGACCGTACAGACCTACTCTCACCCACGCTGAGACACACAGTTAGTGTCATTAACCACTGGACAACACCTGGGACACGCCCACTCATACAGAGAGTTACACCTCACAGTGCTGTTACTGTCTGTTATCAGCACTCATGGAATAACGCCTCTCGTCCAATTAAATTACTCACTCTGAACTAACTGTTGTATATTATTGGTAATAAATGTACTATGTATGTAAACGTGTGTGTGTGTGTGTGTGTGTGTTGTGTAGGTAAATGGGAAAAAGCATTTAATGAAAGAATAGATGAGTTTACAACGTTTTCGGGGGACGTGGTGTCTGTCCCGACTCTCTACAAGTCCAACTACAACCTGGTCACCGATTACATTAAGGAACTTAAAGCCCATGTGAGTTCTTTGTGTCTCTCCTTCTGTACCGCTGCTTTTCTCGCCGTACCGCACACCATCACTCACACAGACCATCACCAACCCCAAGATCTCCAGACCCACATGAGAAAGCAGTCTGATGTGAAACCTCACACACACACACCTCTGAAGATAACTGCAGGAACATCACAACACAAGTTTGCTATGTACTGTACACAGCGCTGACTCCTGGGCGGAGCTGACCCCTGACTTTAATTAATGACCCCCCTTTTTCCCCGTAAACATCATGAACCCTAGCAAACCTAAAGCAAGTGTAAACCGCAGATATTTAAAGAAGAATAAACCAGATGGGATGTTTCTTCCTATAATTTAAAGACACAGTAGAGACCCATGTGACTGTCCAACATTATCCAAAAGTGAATTGTGCGTAATTTGTCTTCCTTATATATCTTTTTCTACTAAATGTCTACATTTCCCCCTGTAGTTAGATCTTTCTTGTTCATCTGTTTTTTCCAAATTTCAGTCTTTCCCTAGACTGCTTAGCCTCTGGTCTCCGGTATCCCTCAGTGTCACCACATGTCCTTGTCCCCTAGCGCCCTCATTTGCTCATTTTTAAGGTCCTGTTGTAGCTCCAACCTTCTTCCTAGCCATTTTCTGTGTTGTTCCTTGCTGGTGTTCTTGTCTGTTGGTGTCCAGTGCTGTCCCATGTCCCTATCCTAAAAGCTCCCTGTCCAAGTCCCACTCTCCAATGGTTTCTGAAATTCCCAAGGTTTTAGTGTCCCGTTCCTTTGTTTCTAAAGTCTAATCATTCCCTTGATTCCTCACTTTCTCTCTGTTTTCTCTGTCCTCCAGTTTCTATTTTTGATGCAATTTCCAGTTTTCTGTGATTTGACTAGTTGTGTCTTACAGTTGTCAGTATTATCTGGTCTTCTAGCATTGGTTCCTTGTCCTGCACATTTTAGTCTCTTCCCTGCTTTACCACGCCCACCCAAGATCTATGATGAGAGTGGAGGAGCTCACACTCAGCCTGTGTGTTTCCTGCTGCAGGTGGGGAAATTCACTCTGACAGGGAAGAACAGTCTGTACGTCCTCCTGCCGTCCTCTGCACACAAGCAAGGGCTGGAGGCCACGGAGGCAGCGCTGACGGATAACAATATCAGGGTGATGGTGAAGGAGTTGGCCTCGGCCGAACCAGCGCCATTCGAAGTGTCTCTGCCCAAAGTGAAGCTCCTGCTGAACACAGATCTCCACAGGCTCCTGAGCGAACTCGGTCAGATGACGCTCAGTTCCATCCACAGGGTTTTGTTTCTTCACATAACAGCGTTCAGAAAAGAATTATACAATAAACACACATTTTATACTAAATACACAATGTGTGTTAAAAAAACAAGCTGAAATTGTTATTCTTATTATATGAGATATTGTAACTATTATTGTATTATTATAAGCTACTCACACCAAACTGCCATTTTTTAATTTATTTGATTAATCAGAATTTCTGACACCCCATTAATGATAGCTTTTTTTTTTCTCTAACGCTGGCTAGTTTTATTCCTCTTTAATCCATTATTTTATTCCCCAGGGGTGCGTGGATTATTTGATGACCCTAACCTGTGTGGAATGTTCGATCAGGACAGCACCACGGCCCTGACTGATGCTCGCCATCGTGCTTTCCTGTCCCTCACCGAGAAGGGTGTGGAAGCTGCAGCCGCCAGCACCGTCACGTTCTCGCGCTCCTTCAGCAACTTCAACGCCATGCGTCCTTTCCTCCTGATCGTGTGGAACGAGGAGATCAACAGCCCTCTGTTCATAGGGAAAGTTCTTCATCCAAAAGAGAATGAATGAAGAATAACCCAGAGGCCCGTGTGCTGACAGATATTACACAAAGTCTAGGTTCTGATCAGAATCATGACGTGAATAAATACCATGTGACCTACAGGATCAGTACAATAAATTCTGTTAAACTGAAATGCTCGAGTATGCGTCACAGTTCATTTTATTATTAAGATGCATTTACAAAGACTGACCACACGATGGCAGTCACAGTACACATTCCATAGAGACAGTGCTATAGGACACATGAAAGGGTTTGAAGATGATCTGGGACAGAAAGCCCAGCTATAAAACAGCTTTAATCATCCTTGTGCAACAAACAAACAAACAAACAAATGAAGCGGTAACAGAGCTAGCTAGGAGATGAAACGGTAAATGGTGCACATGACACATCTAGCATGCAGCATTATCTTTGTAATCTTATTTTATTTTTTTATAGTAATATAGATTTATATACTTTTTAAATGCTTTTTCACTGAACTGAAATCAGATCGTCGCTAAAGAAAAATAAGGTACATTGATTTTTTGCATACGTCACTCAGGCCCCGTCGACACGGATACAATAAGTTTGCAAACATTATTTTTACGCCTTTGCTCACAAGAAAAAATTACAAGAAAAATAAATGCAGATTTCGCCAGTAGAGGCGAAGGTTTGGTGTCAACAGTTGCAACAAAGCGCTTAAGAATGACGTTAAGATCCATGTGAGCAAAAATTCTGAAAGTTTTTTTTACATGCAAACAGAACAGTAGATCACTGCGAGAAAAACAAACAAACACTGTTTACTAAAACACTGGTATCCGTGTAGGCGGGGCCTGAAACTTCATGAATTAGCTCAAACCCAAGGAACACCCTGTTTTAGTGTTTAGTTCACCAACACCACAACGTAAAGACAGATGGCTTGCAGAACGTCCAGCTTGCATAATCGCCAGCGCTGCTGGACTCGTGGCTGATGATGAAGTCTTTAGAAGCCGATACGTAACACCTTCATGCAGATCTTCTGAAATTGAAACGTTAAAAAAAAAAAGGACCTTTGTGTGAAATTAGAACTGAAAACAAAGTTCCCAAGAACACTCGAGACGGTGGAGATGTGGAGATCTTCCAGGAAGTCACTGATGGGGTGAAACTAACACCCAACTGGATTTCTTGTTGTTTACACACTGGAGGCTGATTGATTGATGGTGGATCTCTCCATGCGTTGCCTTTGTTGGCTGGCACAGAATGTTTAGGCTTGTAGTGGTTCTGGTTTTTGCTAGTGGTCAGGGGATGGATGAACTCTCGTGAAGGTCCTGGTTTAGTTTAAGTTGGCATTTAAACTCTAGTAACATTCTCACATTGGTAGTTCAGATCATGTTGGATTATTGGCACTTAGCAATAACTGGGTTTGTCTTTCAGATGCTGTTGGATTAGTGGAGTCCAGCAGATGTTGTGTTTGTAAGTGTGCTCTTCAGATTCTTTTGGATTGGTAAAGTTCTTCAGATTCTTTTGGATTGGTAAAGTTCTTCAGATTCTTTTGGATTGGTAAAGTTCTTCAGATTCTGTTGGATTGGTAAAGTTCTTCAGATTCTTTTGGATTGGTAAAGTTCTTCAGATTCTTTTGGATTGGTAAAGTTCTTCAGATGCTGCCACGTGGTTGGTGAAGTTTTTAGCTCTTTGGTGGTTGGTTTGGAGACATCTGGATCGCTGGTTAAACTTTATGACAATTGGTCTGGTTTTTGGAGCTCCTTTGTTGACTCTAGCTTGAACTTCTTAAACAGGCTTTACAATATCTCCAGGGAATTTCATGATGTCGTTCCAGATCCTAAGAGGCTGAGTTTGTAAAAGTTGGTCTGGTGACTCAGTGTGTCTCATTATAATTTCAGTGTTTTCGTGTCTCTGATGTGGGTGTTTGATGTGTTTTCTGTTTGATGGCTCTTCAGAGGAGGTTGGATGGGTTTGATTGGTGTCTGGGTGTTGAGCGAGTCCAACGCTGCACCAGTAGAGGGCAGCAGAGGTCTATGAGCATCAGCTCCGTCCTCAGCAGTGTGCTTTTTGCAAAGGGGGAACACATTTTGAAGGTGACTCCACGGACACGTCCGACGTAGACCACACACACACACACACACACACACACACACATAAACACACATATATAATACACACTGAGCCATGGTCGTTCATACAGACGCACAAACATGACGACATTCATGACGCTGAACAGATTCATAACGTCCAGTGAAGACGGACAGACACACGATAATCCTGATGAGGAGATTAAAGGTTCTCATGCTAGCTTATTCCAGGCCTGTGTGTGTGTGTGTGTGTGTGTGTGTGTGTGTGTGTGTGTGGGTTCTTTCTGTATATTACTGACTGTATGGAAGATGTAAAGGAAACCATGTACACACACACACACACACACACACACATCTAACAAGAAACATATACACAAGGACAAAGTCCAGCCTGGCTTGTGCTTCGACTGATGTGCAAATTGTCCATGACACACACTTCATTACAGTTATTACACAACTCAGGAGTGTGTCTGACGTCAGCAGGGTCTTCTTTCAAATCAAATCATCACTTGTGTGTGTGTGTGTGTGTGTGTGTTCTGAGATACACAAGGACGATGTGACATCTAGACACAGCGCCGTCATCCGTCGCATTCTCGTGAGTGTGTTTATTGCATCAGGTCATTATTACTCGTACTCTTCTGCATGTGTGTGTGTGTGTGTGTGTGTGTGTGTGTGTGTGTGTTAGTCGCTGCTCGGCGCCCCTTGCTGCGTAAGTGTGTGCCAATACTCCACTTTCTTTCCTTTGTATTTGAGACACTCGAACCAGTGCTTGAGTCGCTCCCCTTTCGCATTGATCCCCAATTCAACTCCTCCTGAGAGAGAGAGAGAGAGAGAGGGAGGGAGAGAGAGAGAGAGAGAGAAAGGGACAATAAGACAATAAGAAGGGAAGTAAGAAAATCTGAGATAAGTAGAATAATAGAAATTAGAAAAAAAACAGAGACAAAAAGAGAGAAACAATGAGAGCGATAGATGAAGAAAAAAGGGAATAAAAACGCAAACAAAAGAATTTAACAAAAGCAAGAGAGTGAAAAGATGTATAGATAAATAAATAAATAATTGCGAGCGAGACAGAGAGATAAAGAGAAAGATAGAAAAAACGATAGAGTGAAAGAAAGAAAAAGAGGAAAAACCAAGAAAGAGAATGAGAGAGAATAATGGAGAGAAAAAAGAAAAACAAACAGACAAAGATGAAAAGAAATACATAAAGAGAAAGAGATGGAGAGAGAGTCATGCGAGAGGATAGAGATACAGAAAGAGACAAACAGAGAGAAAATAATAAGAGTAATAAAGAGAGAGAGAGAGAGAGAGAGAGAGATTGTTTAGACGTGTCTGGTTTCATAATTTCATGATGTGTTTGTTGTTTGTGAGTTGAGTTGTGTAGTGTTTGGAAAAGATCCTTACACACACACACACACACGCACACACACACACACACACACACACAATAATAGATCAATAATGTATGAGTCATAAAAAAATGAGTAGCACACTCAGCATTGCCATGAGGAACGTCAGAGAGAGTAACGGAGCGAGAGAAATGAAGAGAGATGGAGAGAAAGAGACAGAGTGAGAGAGAGGGAGAGAGAGAGAGGGAGAGAGAGAGGAAGAAAGAGACAGAGAGAGAGACAGAGACAGAGAGAGGGGACACAGAGAGAGAGAGAGGGAGAGAGAGAGACAGAGAGAGGAAGAAAGAGACAGAGAGAGAGAGAGGGGACAGAGAGAGAGACAAAAGAGAGACAGAGAGGGAGACGGAGAGAGAGAGAGAGAGTAATAGAGAGTGAGAGAGATAGAGTGATAGAGAGAGTGATAGAGAGAGTGAGAGAGAGAGGTGGTAAAATGAGAACTAAATAAATTTCGCTTCATGGTTTATTTATTCCTTTGTGTCGTGTCCATCATTTGAAGCCTCTCAGTCGTTTAGTCAGTTTTCATTTCATCCGTCCATCATTCTTAGCTACTTCGCTTGCAGCGCTTGCTGGTTCCACACACACACACACACACACCGCACACGCACACACTGATTCCGATTGTTCAGACGGTTAACATACTTCGGTACACTAGCTCTGATGCATTACTGTTACCATGGTAACGCATCACCTACATACCGTACTGACTTTACTTCTACGCTGCTTCACCAGCGCCCCCTGGTGTTACACTGCAGAGCTCTGAGTACCTTCTAGCGTTCCACCTTCTCCGGGACTCTTCCTACGCCATCACTTTACGGTGTTACCTCGCGTAGCAAAGCTTTAGCTGAGTAGCGTCCAGCAGTCGGACTGTGTTAGCTAAGCGTTACCATGGGAACGAGCTCTGGAAAACTGTCTCCTAGCCTGTACCCCAAACACTAGCGCAGTGACGGCGCTGTGCCGCTGGAATCACTGACCGATGAAGTCGTTGCTCATTCCCAGGTCGTAATCCCAGACGGAAATTTCCAGAGTCTTCTTAGCCAGTTGATCGTGAGGAACCTCGTACATGAACTCCTGCAAGAGAAGAAGAAGAAGTGTGAATTGTACATTTTGAACATGGAACTGATTTGTGGGCACGTGGGCTGACAAGCCCCCCCCATAGCATATGTTATATAACCACTCGTGTTCCCCCCTTTCACACCATCACATCATCTGTACCGAACCCTTCCTACTTTAAAGTCTGATTTCCCCCAGGAGAGGCTCCGTCATGTTCCATCTGCATCGTCTTACTGCTGTGCTCCGCTCCTGCCGCATCGCGTTGTGTTACAGCTGTGACATGTTGGTATGTCTGCCATGTGTTACGGCTGAGTTGCATTATGGCTGCACCGTTACACAGCCGCGACACGTTATAGCTGCATCTCATTAAGGATGTATGTTGCAATGTTACATCTGCGATGCGTTACTGTGTTATGGGTGCAGCTCGTTACAACCTCACCAGAATGCTCGCAGAACGAGACACACCCAGAATGCACAACGCGACAGTGACTGCAGCGCGTCAGCCATGATGTGTTACGGCTGCGTCCTATTATGGCTCTGTTGCAAGACAGTTGCAATGCATTGAACCCCCGATACGTTATGGTGGCAGTGCATTACAACTGGATCCATTATGGCTGCGACACACTATGGTTCATTTCAGCCGGTCACCAGAAGCATCTCTCCACAACACTCTGCTAAAGACACACACAGTCTAAACTTTACCAGAAACCACTTCTGGTACACTTCTGGAAGTAGGTAACTCTTTCCTCATGAATCTTCATTTCGGGTCAGAAGTTGAGTCACTTCACCTCCTGTAACGCTCTCGGTGGCGCATGAAGCCGTACCGGGGAAGAAAAAGAAACACAAAAAAAGTGCAAACTCTGCAATTCACACTTCCAGGTGGAAATCTGGGGAGAAACAGTAACGAGAGATCGTTCATCTAAGATGAGTGTGACAAAGAGCTGCAGTTTCAGTCGTGGTTCAACTGAGTGATTTTCTCGATTCTACGCTCAAATTATCTGTAATGATCCTCTGACGGGTCGTGCAGATTGTCTGCTGTTACACTTCTGTTTAACAAAGTTATAGAAGAGCTCTCACTTTATGTTACAAAGTTAAATTAGCTTCACAGCATTATGTAAGGAGGTAATGTAACCAATTAGCGTTAAAAATCTCACCATTTATTATAACCACTACTGTTTCTCATCGACCACGCCCACTAATGACACAACTG